>NW_009942049.1:5167-7046 GCF_000696875.1 Nestor notabilis | reverse complement strand
TTTCCAACCCAAACCATTCTATGATTCTAGTATCAAAATACAGCCTATATCGGATTTGAGACTACACAGTAACATGCATTGCCTTGATTGGCTGAGATTTTCTTGTGTAACTGAAGTCTAACTTTAGGAAAGACTTTTTTCCATTCAATGAAGACAGACTTCAGTATGAATAAGCTGTCTCATCCAATTATCTTCTAATAGTACAGAACAGTATATTCTATTTCCTCTACTATTTAAAACTTTTTCTATTGGACACTGTCTTTTACTTATATGACCATTAACAGCTTTAAAAGGAGGAACTTGTATCTGTAAAAGCAGAGTGGCATCACTGCAGAGCTGTAGCTTAGCCCTCTTTTCAGATCCACCGTGCATGTCATACAGTGAGCATTCAAGATAACAAAGGACCTGAAGCTTGACCTGTTTCAGATATATTGATGCTGATGAAATCAATTCATCTGAGCATATTTTCAAATTGCAGGTCCTGTACACCCATCAAAACAAACCCGGAAGGCTCCTCAGAGTGCTACATAAAATTTTTAAATTACATCACATTGTGCTTTGACCATAAAAATCTTTTAAGGGAGTCACTGCTAAGTTCTGTAAACCCCTTAGCTATACAGCCTAATTATTTATTTTTACTTTGTAAATTAATACTATTTCTGCCAAATTCCCTTGGGGGAAAAAAATAAAACACACCACAAAAAAACCCAATCCCACAACAGCACCAAAAAAACAACAGAAGCACAAAGCAAAAACAAACAAACAAACAAAAAACCCTAAACAAAACCAAACAAACAAACAAACAAAAACCACAACACCAAGGAAGTTTCATAGATATTGGCAAAGAAAAACTAGAATGATTTTTTTCCCAGATTCATCTGCCACTATGTATCTTGCCTTTAGGAAGGATTTGAAGGAGAGAACAAAAGAGATTGAGAGAAGAAAAGCAAAATAAGTGAGTAAATATTGAAACAATTACAGCATATAATAAATATGCTTATTCTTCTTTATCAGGAGAGCTATTTGAATTGTAATAAGCTTTCTGTAGAGTTATTTTTAACTAAAGGTAACATGCCTGTTTCTTTGCAATGCGTTAAGAAGTTAACACTGAAATTGAGGATTATCTTAAACTTTTAGTGAGCTACTAAGCACTGGAGATATCTAATACTTTTCACAAGTTTTGGTGTCTTACTGGGTGTGGAATAATTATTGAATATATCTAAAGGTGTAGCATTATTCACACATAAAGGAAAAATGGACTTTCAGGGTAAGATGCAGCTGCAGCTGGTATGCCAGGAATTCACTCCACAGTGGTTCCCGTAGCAACACTGCTTGATGGAGAATGGGGCGGAGTGGAGATTCTGCAGCCAAGCTCTGTCCCAAGACCAGCAGAGATGGGAACTAGGTGGTACCTGAAACTGATAAGCTGCCTGCTTGCTGCCCTGAGCCAACACTCTGTCATCTTTTGACAAAACGCTGTCCTTTTGTGAACTTTGCTTCATTATAATGCATTTTAATACAAAACTACACCTCCATCTCCAATGCTACCCGCCTCCAAAGTGAGACCACCCCTCACTGAGCATGCTCTTTAAATTTCTTGTGCTATATACCTTTAAAAGCGAAGCGAGAGAATTTTACACCAATAACAATAAAGGTATGTATGACTAGAGTCACTCAAGCTCCACTTTAGAAGTGGAAAATAGTATAAACGTGGCCCAAGAAGCGGGGGGCATTAGGGAAGACACCATCGTGGACAAGTTGAGGAAAATTCCATCAACAGATCACCCCCGACTCCTGGGACCGGACAACAGGGTGGACCTTCCTTCCCCCCCATAGGGACGTCTGTGGGTAAGACTTGCACTGTATTCAGTGCTTCCCC
>NW_009942049.1:0-4919 GCF_000696875.1 Nestor notabilis | reverse complement strand
TACCTTTTTTTACTTTTATACTTTAAGGCCAGGCTGTGTTATTCATAACTTTGTCGCGCGTTTGTATATTTTACTATTTGCACGTGCCTTTGCAGACAGTGTATTTATCACCGGCAATCCACAAGAACCTGTATCTGCTGCTTTAATAAACTGCACTATTTAAGTAGCTAGTCGTAAATCTCTCATTGAACGCGACCAGATCCTTCGGTGTGGCCGTGTTAGTTCGTGAGCATGATTAGGCTGAAGGTGCAGTGCACTATTAGCGCATCCGGAATCATGATTATTCAGTATATTGAATGTGACAGGACTGACAGTGGTAAATTGGACATCACTCAGAATTTAAGCCCAGCCCCACCCAGCCCATCTGATACCTGAGGACCAGCCGGAACGCAAGGGGGTTTATTTTCTGCCAAATTCCCTTATCTCTGAACGCAACACTGGGTTAAGCCTATGCAGGAATTAGACATTATATAGGTGCCAAATCACAGCACAATATAATGGCTGCGCCTGGTCTGCTTAACCACTAGATTTTGCATGAGTTAGCATTTTCTTAGTGGTCCACAGCATTTATAAGTTATCAGAATAGCAGAACACAGAACCATACTTAGCTCCATACACAGCATGAAAGAAAACCATAAGAAAATAAGTTTTATAAAGTTTACCATCATCAGAATTGTGCACTTACAACATACTGTTCTGTGTATATGCATGTATACCTTTTGTACCTGCCAGTACAATAACTAGCATCATAAAAGCAACTATTGTAACACAGCATACTTTGCAATGGCTCATAAATGATCTGCCACTACTTGCTTTACTTGTAAAGCTAATGTTGGCCAGAACCCTGGCAGTGTCACTTGCTTATTTGGAAAGCATGATTTTTAACTGATGTGCTAACTCACCAACTTTTCTTCTCAAGGAGGTCTTTCTCAATAATATAAAACTTCTCAATAAACCAGTGCAAGATGACAGTGTGATTATATGAGTGACTCAAGCCTCTGCTTCTGTTTTGCTCTGTTTCTATGTGGGAAGTTATCACAGATTCATAAAATAGTTTGGGTTGAAAGAGGCCTTTAAAGGCCATCTAGTTCAATCCCCCTGCAATGAGCAGGGAAATCTTCCACTAGATCAGATTGCCCAGAGCCGTGTCCAGCCTCACTTTCAATGTTTATGCTGTCTTTATGTAAATACAAAGCAGGAATAAAAATCAGAGCCAACATCAGCATGGTCATTGCACTGAGATCCCTGCCGTATCAGCAATACTGATATGTCTTTAATAAAGTTCAGCAAATGAAAACATTGTTGGCATCCTACCTTAGCTTCAGTGAAGAAACAGACCACAATTCATTTTCTGGGGTTTTTTTGTTCCATTCTTTATCTCCTTTGTTCTGCACTTACCTGTAATCCAGAAGCTGACAGCTACGTACATTAAAGCGGTAGGAAAATAACAACTCTTTTCATAAAACACTGTCAACATTCTTGCCACTTTTCACTGATTCTGGGGTTTTTGTTTGTTTGGAGTTTTGGGATGAGGGGATTTTTTTTTTTCTTTTGAATCTGTGAGAAGACAGTAACTTTCCTAAAACTAATATATTGGTTTTAAGTATTCACAATTTTTTTTTTTTTTTTTAATGTTTAAATCTGGCAGCAATCTTCATTCTTTTCCTCTACTATTTAAATCAAAAAGCTCAGCACTTACATAATTCAAAGAAGGGATTGGTAACAAAATGCAGAACTGAAAGAATTTCTGTCGCTAGTTCAGTTTTTGGTCCAACTTGGTGGTGGCTAAAACCCATCACAGGAGAGTCTGTGTTCACTGAAAGACAGAATAAGCCAATGTTTCTTTCTCCCTCTAGCCCAAATGCCTTTGAAATGAGTATGTAGTATCTGTCCTATTTGAATCAACCTGAGGCCTTCAAAATCAAAAGTATTCTCATAACCAATACAAACACATCAGACAAAAGATTGATCTTGCACATGAACTCTCTTACCT
The DNA here is from genome assembly GCF_000696875.1 of Nestor notabilis. NCBI lineage: Eukaryota > Metazoa > Chordata > Aves > Psittaciformes > Psittacidae > Nestor > Nestor notabilis. Next base: position 2,926 of record NW_009942049.1, on the reverse strand, counting down.
TAAAGCATAATTAAAGCAGTGTGCAGTGAAACTGGAAGGCCCCCTCTGCTTCTCCTGATGCTGTGTTCTTGTGATTAACCACTGTGGTTCTTTGACAAAAGGCTGTAGTGGAATCCAAGCATGTTAACCCTGCAGCCCTCACAAGCATTACTGGCATTTAAAATGTAGGTCAACTTCCGTGATATTCAAGAAGTATAACTTATGCAATAGCGTTTTTGTTATGTCATTGTCTGTTCTTATTATTGCAGCAAATGAAATATTTAGCATGCAGTTTATGCAAACGGGCACTGAAAAATTAATTAGACAAGTCTAAAGTGTTTTCTTTCAGGCTACCTCAATGTACAGAAGAGAGAATTGAAAAGAGAGGAACAAATTAAACACAGTATCATGTACGAAGTACAAACAAAACACGTGTAATATAAATATTAGAAGAGTCATGACTTTTCATAGTGTACAAAGCTACAAGTTTATTAAAGTCTTTGTTTCACCAGAGTTGGTAGTTTGTTTCTAAAGCAAATCTTTATTCACATTTTCCATTTTTTTCTTAGAAGGTACCTATCAACGTACAGTGATAAATGTATCAAGGGCATTGAAGCAGTTCTGAGTTTTGCATTATATCATTTGCTGTCTTGAGCAATACTGGTTTCAAGATAGTAAAAAAATCCCAAACAAAATAAAATCCAACCAAACAAGAGAAGCAAAATAACTCAACACCAAGCAAACAGTCCCCTTCTCTCTAAAACAGAGCAGGCTCCACTTGTAGTTGAGCATTACACTTTGTAGTAAACTTACTTACCTTCATTCATACTCCAAGTAAACTCTTAGAAATGAGAGGCCTGGAAGGCCCAGATATTTAATCTTACACTTAAGTAAGCACTTACACAGGATCACAGAATCACATGTACACTTACATGTAAGTCTGCTTAGCATTCTGGTTCCAAAGTTTTTTTACTCAATAATTACTATTTCAGTAACACATTCTTGTGAGAAGTTCTCAGTTCCTTCTTCTGTGTCTTCAACTGTGCTTGGAGAACAGTAGGAAAGGAATACCTAAAGTAATACTTGGCTGCTCAATTTTCAGGAAATCACTATTTAGTGTTAATATAGCAGGACTTGTACTGGTCATAATTTTATCTGGCCACATATTCCTTAACAAGTGGAAACAGTCAAGCATTTGAAATAGTTTCTTGTTGTTAGAGAGTTCAAAATGGAGTAATTAATTGTTTAGTGGATTATTTTCCATTTATTAATTAAACAGATTTATAAATAATGAAAATATAAAATTTGCATTATTAAATCTGTAGCAAGTGATCTGAATACGTAAAATATGAATTGAATGATGTAAATCCTGGAAATATCTGCTTATTTCCAGCTGATGACAGTAAAATTCAGAGGAAGAAACACTACTCTGCCAATAAATTAAGAGAAAATCAGTCTGTTTCATTTATACTTAGTCTTAAAATTAAACTTCATTTGCATCAAAACTTGTAAACATCATAAACATTAAACAATAACTTAATGTGAAAGTATTAATGATGAACTAGTTGCTCAGATATGTAAATTCTAACAAAAATAAGAACAGATAAGCAGATAATATGGAAGAAGTTATTATTCATTATTATTTATTAGCTTTCAAATACCTGACATGAGTTATTAATTTCAGCAAACAAAACTATCTTGATTCTGCTGCTCTTAAAATCAAAAGTGTCATTCCTCAGGAAACTATAATCTTTAATGAAAATTTTAAACTTGACAAAAGCTAAACAGAATGAGAATTACTGTAACAGAAATATGAATACCAGGTATGTTGAAGAGTGTGCATACTGCACATAGCAAAATAATTTCATGTTCTTCCTTCTAATCCTAGTCTCTCTGTTTCTCAAAATTTGTGGAATTAATTATAACCAGTCTGTCCCAATTATCCCCAAACAGTTGTTGAATAATCATTCTTGGACAGTTTACAAGATTTTACTATTATACTCATTAAGACTGAGCTTTGACCCAAAATTATTCTCTACCGCTCACTTAGAAGAATTACTTACATTGATTTCTAATAACTGAAAAGACATGGAAGCATATTAAAGTTCCTAAATGCAACTTAAAAATAAACAGATACTTATGACAAACAAAATGTGAGTTTTATAAGAGGAAATTGTATTTAAGAAAAAAATGCAATTATTTACTGAGGGAAACAAGGACTCTCCAAAGCATCCATTAGGAAAAAAACACTGTCCATTACTTACACCTTACCTATTTTTAGGATTCTGCTTCTGTGCCTGACAGAAGTATTGCCATCATCAGGACTAACCATAGAAAAAGAGACTTAACTTTGGAAAAGAGCTCACTTAATTAATGTTCAAATATTTACCTAGTTTCATAGTTCACTAGTTATATATAGGAACAATATTTCTCTGTGTTTTGAGGATAAATCCACTAACATTTTTTAAGCAGGAACATACCTATTATACACTCGTAATAACATGATTTATTTGAATTGCCTGCCATTCACTGATCATAACAAGCAAGCACTCATCCAGCAGTTCATCAGTTGTACAAGGTTCCAAATATTGGTTATTCACTGAGGTCATGACTTATCTTCTGTGCTCTTTTACAGAGTAGCTATATTACTTCTATTGTGAAGGAACTTAAAGAAAGGTACGCTCTTGTGCTCAGCCTCTCCCCTTTCCCTGGTTTTCCATGGATTCTAGAATGCCGTGAAGTCAGCTACACATTTACTGTGAAATATGAGTCTTCTACGTTTTTGCTTCCAGACATCTTTTAATAACTACATCATTCGTCTGGAGAAGCATTATACCACAAACTGTCCTTTCTTCTCACCTGAAATATATTATTGTTTAACATACAATTTTCAACCTTAACATACCCTACCCATGAAGTCTGTCGTGGTTCAAGCCCAGCCGGCAAC
>NW_009942048.1:0-59339 GCF_000696875.1 Nestor notabilis | reverse complement strand
TAATCTTCCCAGGTTGCTTGTCCTTGCTTCCCCCGTCTGTAATCTTCTTTTTTCCCCTCTAAGTTTCCTCAGCAGCTCCTTATCCATCCATGGAGGTCTCCTGGCCCTCCTGCCGCACTTCCTTTTAGTCGGGATGCAACGCTCCTGAGCCTGTAGCAGGTGATCCTTGAATATGAGCCAGCAGTCTTGGGCTCCCCTGCCCTCTAGGACTATATCCCATGGAACCTTACTAAGCAGGTTCCTGAAGAGACCAAAGTCTGCCCTGTTGAAGTCCAGGGCAGTGAGCTTGCTGCACGCCTTTCTCACTGTCCTGAGGATCTCAAACTTGACCATCTCATGGTTGCTACAGCCAAGGCTGCCCTGGAGCATCACATTCCCAACCAGCCCCTCCCTGTTGGTGAGCACGAGGTCAAGCTGGCACCTCTCCTTGTTGGTTCCTCTATTACTTGCAAGAGGAAGTTGTCTTCCACACAATCGAGGAACCTCCTGGATTGCTTGTGCCGGGCTGTCCCATCCCTCCAACAGATATCAGGATGGTTGAAGTCCCCCATGAGGACAAGGGTCTGTGAACGTGAGGTTACTCAATGAACCTGACTGGGCACTTTACCAAAATATTTCTGTTTCTTTTCTCTACACCTACCACAGTTTTAATCCCCATCAATTCTTCAATCTGTCCAAGTGTGTCGTCGTGTAAGTATGTGATGACAGCACACAGGCATGGGGGAGTGCACAGGGCAGGAATGGGCACATGGGAATGCCCTGGTCAGGTGCTGACGACTGAGGGCAGAACTCCAGCGTAAGACAACATACAACCATTTACTTTAAGATCATCCCCCTCCTGAACTCTGTTTCATCAACTTCACCTCAGCAACAAAAATCCCCCCAAAACAAACAACAATCCTGTGAGCTTGTAAACAACACCATCCTGGGCTTCACAAGACTAACTTGTTCTTCAACAACATATGATCAAAATACTGCATGAAGCAGGTATTCTGAGGAAAAGATAACATCATGCAACTTCACCCAAAGGTCAGGACAAAGTCAAGTTAGAGGTTTCAGTTTTGGCTATGGAGACCTTTACTCTTCCTCCTCACCCCTGCTTCTTGTTTTTTTTTCATTACTTGAATAATTGCATTCTTCTATAAGCAATATTTCAGTAAAGACAAACAGGTGCTTACAGTGGTAAGTGTACTTGTAAGTAAAACTCATACGCACCATTTAAAACAAAGAAGAAATCTAGTAATTTTATGTCAACTCACTTTGAATGTACAATGCAAACTTTATATTCAATGTATAGCATTATCATCCTCAAGAAGGTTACATAAACTAAAGCTTTATAAAAGACCATATACTCCAACAAAACAGGGAATATCTAGAATTTGTATACATTTGATATTTAACATACATTTCAATCGCTGAAAGTTGTATTGATCAAAAACTAACACCCTTGAAAAATGAGAGTAAAATTTCAAGATGTGTTTTTCCTCATCCTAAAACTGATATACATATAATGAAAATTAGGTTTGTGAGCTTGAGGCTAAACATGAAAGAAAAATATGATTTCTTCTTCCTGTTAGCCAGCAAAAGATATGAGAGTGGTTGATTGGTAAACGAAAATTAACTGAATTTTGGGTAATGCACAATAATAATATTAGTAATAATAATAATAATAATGAAGCTTTTAACAACCATGAAACTATAAACACAAGTTTTCAATATATTACAGCTGTAGAACAGAAAAAGAAACTACAAACAAGAAGAAATTACAGATTTCTCAAGTACATAAGTTCTGGACCGCTTCACAATTGACAGACTTTCAAAATTCTGGCTTAAAAAAGCAATCCTTTTATTTTTTTCCTAATGAATATTAGTACCAGTTGAAGTCAACAGTTTAAATTTTCAAGAGACATATTGACCAAGGTGAACAAGAATGCGAATGCACTCCTTGACAGAAACAGAAAAGATCATGGCAAAAATCCAGTTGCGCTGCTTGCAAGAGGCAGAGAATGAAAATCACAGCTGAATCATAGCAGAATACAAACCAGAACACATGGGAGAAGTGCCTTTGCTTACATCTTGAGAGACACAGCACCCTTCATCCAAAGAAAAACCAGTAAAAATGAAAAATGTAGCAGCCTTTGTGACATACCTACTGATAGATGTATCAAGAAGAGCAGGGAGAAAGAATGCAGAAGCTGAAGAGAAGCAGTATGGTTATCCGAAACACAAAGGAGACCATGATTCTACAAATAAATTGAAAATGCTAAAATGGAGTAACAGGCAAAGTTGGTGCTTAACAAGCAATTGCTGTAGTGCCATCCCTGCAGGAAGAAGCCTCTTCTAGCATAAGAATCAGAAGAGCTGACACCGATAAAGCAAAATTATGCCCAGTGAAAAAAAGAAAGTCATTCGCCACCACTGCTGGGTGTTTTATCCGTGGTCTATGTGGAGTTACAAAACAGTGCTTTAGGTAGACTACAAACCCCTGGGCAGCAAACTTCAAAGATTCTGTCCTTTTCCAGGGCATGAGAAGTCCCTAAAACTGCAGAGGAAGAACCCTTTCAGGTTCAGGCCCAAAAATGTCTAGAGGAGAAAATGAGACAAATCTGAAAGGGAAGTTTATTAAATTTTTCAAGAACAGGAACAGTACATATTTAGCATCTACAAATAGTACTTCTTGTTTGCAAATACAACAAAGCAAAGGACTGAAATGTGTCAGGTAAACAGAAAACATCTATCAATAATTTGGAGAGTGAAGAACAGGCCAATTGTGAAGAATTCATCAGCTTCTCAAAAGGAACAAAAAAGGAGTTGGAAGCAGAAACAAAGGGTCTGAGTAAGATTCATGAAAACCAACCTGGTGGTGTGCAGGAGACAGCAAGAAACAACTTCTGGGCTGTGCCCACCACAGCCAGTGAGGTGTGAAGCCTCTGTCTGTCTGATCAACAAGAAAACCTCTCTTTCTCGATATTTAGTTTTGGGTTAGTTTTTCTTTTTTAGTAGCTCAACTAAGCAAAACATTAATCAATGTCACTGTAGAGTACAGACTACAGCATAAGCCTGAGCAATTACTAAAAGGTGCAAAGTCTTAATGCATACACATGCACACACAAGCATCACAACCAGAAGTCTGACTCGACCAAGTCCAAGGGATTCATTAAAATGATATAAACAAACAGCCAAGTAGATAATAACCAGAGCAAATGAATCAGGAGCTTCACTTGTAAGCATGAAAATAAATATAAGACTGTATTGACAATTGCTTTACACCGAGAGTTTCCAATTACAAAGGATTAAAAAAAAAATAACAGAGAAAAGAATAAAACTTACAGTGAAAATGCCAGAATATCACAAACTTCCAGAACTACTGCAAATCTTCAAAGGTGGTCATCACAGTAACCAGATTCAAACAGTAATAGGCAGTTACTTACGTGAAGATGTAAATGTCAGGGGAGGGGAGAGGGAATAGCAGAGATGGATAATTCTATTAGGCCAAAACCATGAAAGGAACTGTGGCTGCTACAGGATGTGAAGGGAACATCAGCAGGGTAAGGACAAGACCTGTCTTTATCAGCCATTTAGTGCTGTTAGGAGCAGCAGCTGGCATACAGTTAGGGCAGGTCAACACCTAAAACAGGTCTGCAGCCTTGAATCATAACACACCCTGCAATTAAAGTCCCAGCCTTTCTGTCTTTACACTACACCTGCCACTAATGTAGAGGCACTTGAAGAAGCTTCAAGCATCAAGAAACAGTCTTCTGGTGGGAGGAAGGAAACTGCAACCATTCACTGCACCATCACCAGGCACCACTAGAAATACAAGTGTATTTGGTCTGGATATAAGCAAAACTTAACAATCCAATAAATGAAGAACTATTCCAAGAGTATTTTATGAAAAATCAATAGTAATTGCAATTCCAAACACTGTCTTTGGGTAAGAGTTATCTACATGCATACAGAGATAACGAGTATAGTCTCTTTAAAAGGGATGAATAAAGTAACTCCAGGAGAGTCTCACTCTCCCTCATTCAGACTGTGTGTGTGTATAAATATGTATTTTTTTCAGAGGGACACACACCCCCCCACTGTCTATATATGAAGAGCAGCTAAACTGAGTTCCTGAAGGCACCTGTGCTTGAAAGCCTGGATAAGAATGCCTCTGTCATTTACCTAATCTTGGACAGGTATGCATTCCTACAAACTGTCTAGAGCACAAAAAGAATAGCAGCATGATTCACAGCTCTTCAATTTCAACTGTCAGACTCCCAGTGTGCTTTGATCAGATCAGAAGACAACAAGCAATGCAACAATGACCACCTTCCCTTCCTGTGGCTGGGTGGACAGGAAGGCTTCCCCTTCCCAAAGCCACAGGGCAGCATCTCCTCATCCCACCACATCAACAGCACTGAAAACAGCAATACAACTAACACTGTGCAACACACTTAACATACTTCCCTTCATTCAAATCATACCACTCAGAGGAAAGCACACCACAGAGAAAGCTGTGAGTTATGTTATCCTGACCTTCCTGACTCATTCCATACAGGAAACAGGGGACATCAAAAAGAACCAGTAGTAGTCAGGTTTAAAACATTTATTTATCCTTTCCTTCTTCTCCCCCTCTTTACAAAAGGTGGTTCTTTACACAGCAAATGCACCTCTGCTGGAGAATGCTGAGAAGGCCACCAGTTTACAAGGATTTAAATGAAATGGCATGAAAGATCCACGGAAGAGAACCCCACTGAGATGTCCAAGCAGCCAAGACCACATCCAGCTCAGAAGTCTGAGAACCACAAGGGCTGGAAGACTGGGGAAAGGTAAGCGGCATTTCAATTACGACTCCCTCTTTTACTGCCCCCTGGCATCCACTTATGGCAATTGATCTGAACCAGTATGGCCTATATTCTACTTGGTGTCCTTTCTAGCATCTCTTCACCTCTATACGGAAACAGAAAATAATTATTTGGCTTGATACCTACCAGCTAATTGTGATAATGCCTTTTGCACTGGCAAATGAAGACAAGACGTCGTATTTTCACCTTTCCCCAGACTATTAATCCAACCCCAGAATATTAGCTCAGTGTATTACCTTATTTCTTTAGGCCCAAAAGTTAGTTTGACGATGAGACACAGCATCAAAACACAGCAAACAAAAAAAAAATAATAATAAAAGCATTATGAGATGTTAACCCCTTTCAGCAAACATCAGATTCAGAAAAACCCACACAGATCACATCAGATTTTGTCACTTCATGATTTCAGTAGATCCTTTTTCTTCCATTACAGAAAGCAGACATTCTGTTTCACAAAGTGTCACATACACCATTTTCAGGAACTGTGTCACCTGTCAGTGTACTCTCTGCTCTATACAGTATTAGTCATCCATTAACAGCAATGGCTGCTGGAGAGCAATGCAGCACCTTGATGCTGATACATTGCTGCTAATGAGCATAACCCGCTCTTTGCACTGAACTATTTCCTTACCTGTCCATGGCAGTGGGATGGGAACTAGATGATCTTAAGGTCCATTCCTATTCTATGATTCTGCGAAGTGTGGAAAACTAGAAGGACTTTTTCCACTCCTCTGTATTTATCCATATTTTAAATACCTAAACATGGCCTGAAATTGCCTTCATTTTCCCCTTCCCTCCAAATGCAAGCTGTGTTCTAACAAAGCTACTGTAATGAAATTTCCCCATCCCTCGGTATAGCACTGCTCTAATAAAACAGTGACATAAAACCACATGGTTGTTTAATTTGTGACACAAAATAAAAGGCCAAATGAGTGGCAAGCCAGAACTGTCATTTGAAATTAGGGCATATGGCAACCCTAAAGTGATTTGAAATTCAGATTTATATTAGGCCTCATTAAACAGTTCAGAAAAATTCATACATCTTTTTATTTGGTCTTTTTTTTTTCCCTAATTACCTTTACAGAATGATGTACACGACTATACAAATAAAAATACACTATTTCCAAATCATAAAATATTTTATTACATTTTCTCAACCTGGATCATCTCTGAGGTATGAAAGTAGAAAAGGCAAAAGCCTTCACAGTTCATTAAAAAAGCCCAAACAACAAAACAATGATCAAAAAATCTGGCATATGTATTGAATGTTGGTTCCAAAATGATTTCAGAGTAAGCAGTACCAAATATTCAGAGAATGAAGAAACAAGCTGCCAGTTGCCTTTCAGGTAAGGGTTGTATTATCCTAAGACCAAAGCTAACTTACTTCTACACATTTTAGTTTAAAGACAGATTTGCTTTTTTAATATCACTTCTGTTTATTATTTCTACTCCTTGCCTCTTAAAACACTTGTTTACTCTCCCAAGCTTAGGGCTTGAGCCAGGACCTTGATACAACACAGCAATAAAACAAGCATGTCTGTAAAGGCTTCTGCCTTATCAGTAGTCCCTCATTAACAGAAATTATTTCATTTGTTCATTAGTCCCTAAAGAGCCACATGTACATTCTTTGCCAGCATAGGATTCACTGACTGTGGTTTACTGTTTGCAAAACATTTCTGCTCAGTATATTTATATACACCAGAACAGCCTAAACATCTCTTCTCTTTTTTTTTTTTTAATGTACTTACAGAGATCTAAAAAAAAAAAAAAAAAAAAACCAAACAAAAAGGTTTTTTTTTTTAAATACACCTTCAGGAAAGTAACAGAGAGAAAACAACTTTATATCACCAGGAAGCTGGGCGCTGTGAGGCTAAGCAAAGAGCCATCTTGCTGAGCACAGTGCAATTGTTCTGCTCCCAGCTACTTCTATTGCCAGTGCTCTGCACTGAGCAAACGGGACGGTTTTAACATTTGCAGATGTTTTCATTAAATACACATGGAAAAAACCAATACTGCACATATTTTCATTTGTACAAAACACAGAAACACTCAATGCAACAAATGAGCTTAAAGGCCTCAACTGAGAGTACTGGCATTCAGATACCGAACACTGGATAGCACCTAAGTGAGCATAAACAGACTTAGGTGGGATTTTCAAGTATTAAAAGCTAAGACAGTGAACCTATATATAGCCATTGAATAAAGCGAAGCTGAGAAGGATGCTGATTGCCCTGGCTTTGTTAACTTAAAACAGTAATGGGCAAGAAGTTACAATAGTTTTCCCTCTACGATGAAAATGGTATTTAAATACCGTAAACATCTGTACATACATGGGCAGGTCAACTTTTAGATAGTAAATCTCCAGAAAACGTAATAAGTATCTAGATTTCAGACTACAGAATTTGAAAAGATAGTTTGAAAAGTACTTGGATTATGAAAGCATACCAGGAGTTGCACCTTGGTGGTTAGGAATCCAAACCAAATGTTGTTGATGTGAACAAATATGACATACAAAGTACAAAACTTTAAACATGATGGCTAACCACTCCTAACATAGAGAAATAAAAGATACCAGCAGAGTTCCTTATGTAGCTATGGCTAACAAGTTCTGTCTGAATGTCTGCTGGGGTTAAGTTCTTACAATATTTTCTACATTATCAGGCTACTTGCAAAGAATCCCAAGAAACCATCTTGAGGACAGACTGTCATCCAGCTTTTGTTCTCACATACTGATGCTCAGCTCGCAGATTTTTACACCTTCTCCTGTTTTTACCAGGAAAGACACTGTTCACATGTAGGCTATTACTCAGAACTGTTCTTTCTCAAATGAGAATCTTTATTCAGTAACATTTGCTCCCGAATACAACACTGGTGTCGTGGTTTAAGCCCAGCCGGCAACTTGGAACCACGCAGCTGCTCGCTCACTCCCCCCCTTTTTCTTCCTCCCCCCGCTCCCGGAGGGATGGGGAGGAGAATCGGAGGAATGTAACTCCCACGAGTTGAGATAACAGCTCTCCAGTAACTAAGGTATAATACAAACCACTACTGCTACCAATAATAATGATAAGAAAAATAACAAGGGAAAAGGACACAACCGCTCACCACCCGCCGACCGATACCCAGCCCGACCCGAGCAGCGATCTGGGCCTTCCGGGTAACTCCCCCCAGTTTCTATACTGGGCATGACGTGCTGTGGTATGGAATACCCCTTTGGCCAGTTTGGGTCAGGTGTCCTGCCTCTGCTTCCTCCTGGCTTCCCCTCCTCTCTGGCAGAGCATGAGACTGAGAAAGTCCTTGGTCAGAGTAAACATTACTTAGCAACAACTAAAAACATTGGTGTTATTTGCATTGTTCCCAGACTGAAAGTCAAAAACACAGCACTGCACCAGCTACTAAGAAGGCGAAAAAATGACTGCTGTAGCTGAACCCAGGACAACTGGTCAAACTATGTTCACGAGACATACATACATCACACGCATTTCTGTGTATTACAGCGTGTGAGGAGAGGCTGAGAGAGCTGAGACTGCTCAGCCTGTGAAGAGAGGGCTCAGGGGAGATCTCATCCATGTGCACACTCACCTGAAGGGAGGGTGTACCAAGATGACAGTACAAGGAGCAATGGGCACAAACTGACACACAGGACATTCCGGTTCAACACTGCTTCCCAGTGCAGGTGATCAAACACAAGAACAGGTTGCTCGGAGAGGTTGTGGTGTCTCCATCTGCGCCGACGTTCAAAGCCCGACTGGACACAGTCCTGAGCAACCCGCTCTGGTAGACGCCACTTGAGCAGGGAGCCAAACTAGAACTCCAGAGGCACTCTGGAAGTAGGAGGAGCTGGCAGGACTCCAGAAGTCCCTTCCAGCCTTACACATTCCATTATTATTCACATTTCAGTATCACTCATATGCTGTAATTGTGCAATCTGCTTTTATCTTTTGAAGCTCAGGGTTTTGAGCATTCATCTTCCTCTTTTCTTTTTGATATGCTTGAAGGCAATCATTTTCTACTGTCCTCAAGTGCAAGATATAGAAGTTTATTAATGCAAGTTGCATACATGCCCTTAGAAATAGCAAGGGGCTAAGCATTCCTTTCCAGATTGGTGCTTGCTTTCTAACCAGTTAATAATATCACTAAAAGTGTGGTAACTATTGCACTTCATTTTCGAAGCAAAAGAGAGAAGCAGTTTAGCAAAAACAAAGCAAAACTAGTCTAACAAAGTCCGATCACTGGAACAAGGAGGAGGAAAGGAAGGCACACTTCTAATGCTGTTCCATTTCTACGAAATTTAACAGCAGACAGTTGTCTTGAAGGTATCCAACTCCCCTGAGCTCTGAGGAAATCTGTCAGGTAGTAAAACAAGAGACTGAAATCAGCATCACTTCTCAGAAAAGAAATGTGAGGTTAATAAGTGTTGGGTGGCTGGCCAGCTGCCACTCAGAACCGCAGCCACCCAGGGCCAGGCCCAAGTGCTGCTGAGGGTTAGAGGGGACAAGAGGAACCCGTGGAAGGTATTGCAGGAGCTTTAAAGCATGGAGGAAAACAGGAACTGGCATTGCTGTAGAGCAAGGAAGGACAAGAGGAAGATCATAGCGAATATGAGCAAAGAGAAATCGGTAATTCTTCTGGTGGAAGGGTTGCTTAGGGGCCCAGGGATGAAGGACAGAAACCTGCAGGCAGTGAAGCTTCATTAGTTCCACTAATCACAGAACAATTTGTTTACAGGAAAGTATTGTGGTTTGTTTGTTGTTTCCCTTACAAGGATGAACAGGTGTCTTAATATATTCTGTATGTGGAGTAACAGAGGAACAGCCAATATTGAGAGCGCTGTTCAGGCTCAATTTATAAATGGAAAAGTGATTCTGCATTCAACAGGAAGGATAAAAATGGTATCCTGCTGTTCACAGTGGGAGACAGAATTTAAATATCCTGTAATATAATTTAGTACATCACCACATGTCAGGCTTGACTTTTGCAATTTACACCAGTAAGTTTTACACAAGAATAAATCTTTTCAATTCAAGGCAGCAACTCTGGATTTACACTGGGACACATGGAAGAGCATGAGGCTCTTCTTATCTTAATAAAATTTGTCATCTACTGTTAAATGCATTAATGGCAGATATAATCATGTGTTAGCATTGTAATACAAGATAACCGTATTGTCACTGGATTGAAAGCAGGAATAGAGTACTATTTGGTATTAAGTCATTTACATCATCATTCACAAAAAAATCAATTAATAGGTTGCAGCTTTCTCCAATTTTAGTTGCTTTTTAATGAAAAGAATAAATCAAATCACAACTAAAAAGAAATCAGAAGCACCCATTTGGGGGAAAAATGTTTTGCAAGGGTGGCTTTAACTGGAGGTATTGTGTTCAATTTTAGATGATGCAAGATCACAACAAAAATATTTCTCTCGGTAAAGTCACACCTTAAACTATATATGGAGAGCCTTTTCCCCTTCAGCTCCCAAATTCTTCCATGGAACACTCGTGTTTGGCCACAGATACACAGTTTGACGAAGACAATGTCACCAAAGCGCCGATCACAATGTAAAATCCCTTGTCTGAAGGATTCTCATTAACACTTTTGAAACGTGCTTCCATTTCTAACCAGGTGAGAGGCACCCCCATCAGCGCTCTCTACAAGCTGAAATGCTCTCTGCCCACCCCACTGCTCACTCAGGTGGACAAGTTTCAGCTGCCTTTGCTTATCCATTTTCTATTTAACTTCTTTTAAACATGAAAGTTCATTAGAAGGGGGCATACACATGCCTATAAAGACGTATAACCCAGCTGTTGAAAACTATTTTCCTTTTTACGGCGACAAGGATCTGCATTAGGGAAAATAACAGGGGTTTATTTGCACCAAGAATTGAAACTTTGTTGGCTTTGATCAGGTACTCTAAGTCTCTGCAGAGGTGACAGGCAGATGAATGATCAAGAAAGCAACAAAATAGGTGGACCAATACTAAGAACACCAAGAGAGCAGGTGGGTACAAGCACAAAGCAGAAGATCAAATGTACCAGAACAGAGAATGCGGAAGAGATTCAGCACGGAGATTCAAGAAGAGAAAGAACATAAAATCCATCCATGAGGTAAACCATTAAGCAGCTACATCCTTCCTCTCTTCTACACTGCAAAAAATGTAGTTGCTAAAGGCTTTATACTGCTTTTGGCTATCACAGCATTCAGAATGAGAAAGACAGAAGGACATGTTTTCTTTCCCTTAAAGATCACAAGCCAAAAATGTGGATCTTTTTTAGGGTAGAGTACTTCCCTAGTAGAGATAAACAACAGCACGGAGGCAGTAAGAAGGCTCAGTAATGCTAAGAACCACAATTAAAACTTAAAATTTATCTTAGGCTGCCCCTATAAATCTTTCATTATTCTTACCATTAGCATTAGTTAGACATCAATGATAAAACAAATATCATCCTTTCAAGGGCAGGTGGAGAAATCAGCTTTCATGCTTGCTAACTGGAAGACCTCATAAAGGATAGTAAGTATTAAAATGCATCCAGATTACTAAGTCTTTGTCTCCAAAGAATTTTCATCATTAGCCAGTTACTTTTCATAGAATTCCTGCACGTATGTTCAGAAATGTTTTATTTTCTTCACATTTAACATAAAACTCAAGCAGAATAAAAAACTAGTGTTTTGCTAAATCTAAAGCTGTTTTAGGATTATTAGGATCAATCTTCTAGTGCATTACATCAACTTGAATGTCACCAATTAAAGGGCAGGTGGGGGGACAGGAATAAACAGGCTTGATAAGTTTAGCCAAAATACGGCCACTGGCATTCAACCATGTGCCCATAGTTGCAAGCTTTCTGGAACAGAACCTTACCATACCACCTCTGATGCTACTGTAACCTAAATCCATTTTGTCAAAATATAGCCCATTTCACAGCCATAAACTCAATGTCAAATTTATATCCACGTGGCAAAACCAACCTTGAAATAATTAGAAGATGAACAGGTACCATTCATTTTTCTGCTCAAATTTGACGTACACATAACAAAAATACTAAGTTTAGTTCTGCTTTTCTAGCAATAGGTGGCACTATCAAATACCACTTTCAGATGTATCTGTTGTGCACCATACCATTCTATATTCAAGTGGAACATCTGCAGGGAAACACAGATAAAGTTATTTTCCTTCCTGCTTCCCCTAAACAGAACAGAAATTACATCTTGCAGTTGTTTTGTTTCTGTTTTAAACTGTAATAATGCTCAAAGACAGCCTTACAACTGTTAGAAACTCAAGAGAAATATGTTGCTATTGTTTTGAATAGTATACTTTAGACAAGTGGCAAGCAGATAAACATGCTACGTGCTCCAGCAGTCTGTATAATAACATTAGTATATTAAAGATAAATAAGATCACAGTTCCAAAACAGGCATTCCTTCAGCACTTGCAGCTACCTTTTTGTGACCTCTTAAAATACAAAATATTATTATTTCTCCCTTCAATTTCCATATTTTCCCAGATTTTTGGACAACACGCTTGGTTGGCAAACAACACATCCTCCAAGCCTGCAAAATAAGCACTTTGCTACTCTCCCCCTTCAACCTGTTGATCGCCTTCCTTCTTTCTTTCACGCTCACCAGACTCCTCCTCTGTGCAACACCCACTCTGTGTGCTGGTACCTTTTCTTCCCCCACCAGTGCTGTGCTGGCTCTACACTCCTCATTTCTGAAAGATGCCTAACAGCTGCAACACAAAGTCCGAATCCCAAGCTCACTGCTTACGAGGCTGATCATGTACATAATATTGTTTTTGAGATTTGCCACTTCTCCAGTGTAATTTTTGAAGTCCCAACTCCAATATAACATTCTTCTCACCTAAGCTGTTTACACAAGGGATATGCTTCATAGGAACGGAAAGCATACCAGACTAAGTCTCTTTTGGATTTTAATTTGGTTTGTTTCAAAATAAAATGCACTGGAAGCCCAGGAACAACTTCTGTTTGTCTCAAAGCAAGGAAAGAATTAAACAACAAAGCTGTTTTCTTAAGTCTTCTGGTTATTACAGCAAAAGCATTAAATCAATCTTAAAATTGCTACATGCCATTAGGCAACCTTCCACTCTTCCTCCACAGATCAGACCCAACCCTGCAATTTCATAGCACTTTCTCATGCAAAGCATGCCCAGACTCCACTGTCAGTGCACTGACACGACATGCTTCACTTTCCATTGCCCACTGTCCTCAGCCGTTCATTATCCTGACTGCTGTTCCTACAGAATAATGATACACTTGGCCTCTGCCTGTGACTAACACATTTTGCTACAGGGCTTCTTTTAATTGAAACACATAGCATATACTTTCTGTTTTGGAGCAACAGCCAAACATTTAGTAGAGAACTTATTTGCTTCCCCAACTGGTAGAAGGCAAAAAAGCAAATACATTTTTAAGCAGGGGGCATTCAGCCCAAATAAAATAGCACCTCTCCTGCTGTACCAACCTGGGGGATTCTCACTGATCTAAGAAACACTCACTCCATGTTCTGCTGTGCTGAAAGATGCCTTCCACCAAGAAATCACCCAAATATAAAAAGCGCCAATAATAACAAAGCACACATGAAAGGCTAGGAAGTTCTTGCCTTTTAAAAAAACCTGCTTTATGACTTGGCACCCATTTAATGATTTCAGCTCTAAGTAACCAGAATGGATTCCTTTAACTACAGAATGATTTAGAGCTGAGCTTAGCCAAAAGCCAGCAATCAGCCCATAACTACAGCAGATGTTTCCCCAGCTGAAGTCACTCAGACTAATTCCCTTACCCAATGACAAGAAACCGGACATCTAAGACTCAGGAACTGACATATTTAGGTTCTCAATGATAAGGAATTACCACTGACACACATTTAAACGAAACAATAGCTTTGAATAAAAATGTTCCCCAAAAAAGGGCAGCAGATTTTGTTTTAAAGGCTTCACTAGAAAAAGACCGAGCTGCAAAAATATTCAATTCCATCAAGTCCAGTTGAACAAAGGAAAATATAGTCAAGACATCTCACTATCTGGCTAACAGAGCAGCAGCAGCCAATGTGTACAGAAAGAAAAAAACCCAAGAACCCCATGCAGTATCTTGATGTATGGAGCAGAAATTGTCATCTTTAATTAAGACAAAATTACTAGCTTCTGACATTAATCACATCAAATTTTGTTTCCCTGAGTTCTCAGTTATGTTGGTCATGTGTCAGTAATAAAGCATACTATTAAATACACTTACCATTAAAGTTCCAGTTTGTATTTTCACGACTGTCCTGTATAGAGTTAATCTGCATCGTTGCAGCATATTCTAACATATTCTAGTTGCCCTGGCCCCAGGCATACCTCAAGATAACTTCATTTAGTGCCAGAAGTAAAATAACCAATTACTGATTGCTCTTCACTGTTACCAGATAGATTTTCTACTAGTTGTCTATCAACACACGCTTGTTTAAAGCCTGGAAATTTCTCTGGTGTCTCAGTCTCTCAGAAAGCTTCCATCACGGTGGCCATATCTCCCACCCCACTGATTCCTGGAGCTGTACAGCATCCCCATGACTCAAACCTGAGAAAGCGAGGTCTCAGAGCAGCGTACTCCCATTTATCATGGGGAACACAGTAGGCCGAGATTGAAAGGCAAGTTTCTGCTGTGCAAGAGAACTGCTACAGGAGATACCAACAAGTGTGCTCTATAATAACTTTTAAATTCTTGCCTTGATCTATATATGAGTGTGTACAGCACAACATGTCCTGAATGACTACTTGTGTTTACATGTATATCCTCAAGGTTAGCTGCTAAGGGTACCAAATGTTGCACTGATCATTGCTGCAAAGCCAGCTAATCCAGATATCTCCTTCTCAAAAACCTGTTAACTGAAGAAACATACATTATCTTCATTGAGCAATTAAAATGAAATTTATTCCTATAAGTTTGGGTTATTCCTATCTGCTTTAAAAAAAACAAAAGAGTATACTGCATAAGCAATAGTCTTTTAGAAGACTTTTGAAAATAAGCTACTAGTAAATCTTCCCTGCATGTAGAACAATATTAAATTTCAGCTCTGCCTCTAGCATAATTAAGTACCCACAACAGCATAAAACTTTCATTAAATTATGGTGTTTGGAGTGAAATGTAAATCTGTCTTCAGATACGAGGTTGATATTTCAACCCCCTCATAGACTGAATATCATTATGGGGGGCAGCAGGGACAAAGACACAAAATAAGCAAAACAGTTACTGAGCACTCCTCTTCTCTGGTAGCGCATAATCAGAGAAGAATTAAATGCCCACGTGTCTGCCACCTCCCCCCACAGGAGGAAAGAAAAGAAAGAAACAAACAAAACCACTAAGGATACTCTAACTGCTACCTCGCTAGAAACAATGACTATGTTGTTACTACTTATGACATTCACATGGAAGTTGTTTGGGTTTTCCTCCCACCTCATCAACAGCAGCCCTCTGCATGGGAAACAAAACAAAGACAAAAACAGTTCTTTCCAAAATTAAGAAAAGCCACACAAAGGCTCAATTATGCACCCACTCAACAACTACAGCACTTCAGTCACCGTTGGTAAGAGCATGGACTGGCTGCTACCAGAGTGAAGTCCAATACTGGCTGCAATTCACCAATTTATATCACCTCCTCAATCCAAGTACCACCCAAGCCATCAGCTGCTCCATGAGGATTGGCTTCCTTGATGGAGCCTCATCTCTGCACCCCTCCACATCCTTGAGCAGATACCCAACTGATGCATGTATTTTTTCAACACTGGGCAATGGCCCTGGCCAGCACGTTCCCATGTCTGAAGGCGTCACTGAATCTACTTCTGCATCAGGCCATCCATCCCTAGAGCAAGACGTGGTGTGCTGAACCAAAACATCCAACTTTCTTTCTGCAACACAAACTTCCCACCCCCAATATCTTGTGGGCACAGTTGGGACCTTATTAAACATTTATAAATGCATGAGTTTGACATCCTGCAAAACTACAGGAACTCACAACATTGTATCTGATGAGTGACCGAACAAGATGGATTCGTTTTTGGCAATGACCAGTCAAAATTAACCTTAAGAAAGATCAAGCTGGTTTTATCTTGATCTATACTTTAAATAAGTTAATAAAGATGATAATGTATCAGTGTTACCCTGAAATTGTCCTTACTCTTAGATTACATTCAAAACTGCCTTCATTTGCATGTGTACCCCCTGACCTTTAGGGAACACTGCAGAAAATACCTGATGTTCAAGTTCATTTATTTTGGAAGGCTGAGTACAGAAAGGAGGCACCAACAATCACCAATAATGACATTTTAACCATATACTTGGGAGCAAGTACTTCTTATTTTTTATCCTCTTCCAAGCACTTTACAAATTAACTTATCTACAGAAATGTGAGAGACTAAAATGATTTGTCAACATCCCTTTTTCTTTTTTACAAAACACGAGGACTGAACAACCTGCTTCTGGGATACATATAAATCAGTATGTTCTTCATACAACAAAAACATTGTCCCTTTAAATACTCATCTGTGTGTATTTTATGGAAAACACTTTCATAAAGGTAGTAACAATATTAGTGACTTGTTTTCCCCCACTATCTTTTTTACAGAAAAAAAGAAGAAATCAAAACACAAACCATACGAGTATTGTAGAAGTTGTAAAAATACTTGTCAGAAATACTTGGAGAAGTCCTGACTTCAGGAACACCGCACACTCGCCTGTCCCAGAATACTCAGAATTGTGACTCAAGCTTCAAATTCTCGTGACTCAAGCTTCAAATTCTCGTTCAGCTTTAATGGCCACAAACTGACTCCATGTATTTTTCCAGTCAATAAAAACATTCCACTGAAATTTCTATTTAGTTTTCTCCTGCAGCACACCTGGATTTCTGCAGCAGATGTGGGGTAATAAAACACTTCACTCCAGAAACCCCAATATAAACATGATTGTTAAACAAGCACTGCCAGTTCCAGAATTTCAAGATTCCCTATATTATAGGATATTTAGAAAGCTAAGAATATCTATGAATCTACCTTATCAGTTCAGCTACTTACAGTGCAAGTTAAAACACAATTGGGTAGTTTTCTGGTTTCTCAACATACCATACCATGTTTGAAGCCTCAAAAGACGATTTACAGCAGTCAGCATTTTAGGATATAAATCTTCACCTACTGAAATCTAGCAAGTGTGCACATTAAAAGCATGCTTGTACTATTAAGTTGGAATAATAATTACTTTTCTTTATTTATCTCCCAGTGTTTCTACAGCCAAACAAGGGGGAAAAAAAGCAAACATTCAAGCACTCATTTACAGACACTCTCTTTATAATGAGAACAACAATAAAAGCTATTAGATGGTACATAGCTAAAGGAAAAAGCTTTTCCTTTAGGTCAAATATATCAGCACTAGCTTGTAATAATCAAACCAGAAAGATTATTCCTTTAAAATCCTCTAATTCTTGATATCCACAGTTCTAATCCTTAAGTCATTCTTGAAGGCCACTTTAATGTTTGTGTTATACTGTTTAGATTTTGGTGTCAAGACATTTTTTCCCAATACTAAACCACTCATGCTTCACTTTTGTAATTCATGTCATTTTAGAAGCCCTTAATTTAATTAAAATCTTGTAAAATTAAGCAGGTCTGACTTAGTTTTCTATATGCAAAGGTACAGAAACACATTACTTGGATATTTTGTTTGAACAGCTCATTTCAAAATTTATTATAAATTACTATTATACAGAGAATAATAAAGATATATTTTTAATTACTTTTGCTCACAAGAACAGGCTAATACATATTCCATCAATATTATGATCCCCTTGGATGGAGAGAAGCTAAATGCTAACCCAAATAGATTCTAAAGCTATAATTACTTGGTAAACAAGGGAATCATACTAAATAATTATTCATTGAGTTCATATTAAATTAAACTAAAAGAAGTTTTTAAGATCTGTTGTATTGTATTTTTCTCTTTTGCTCCTGCCTGCTGCAGTGTCATTGAGCATATCATTACCCGGGTGACATTGCTCTCCAAGCCTGCTTCACACAAAGCAGGCGGACTGCACAGGGCGCACTGTACTGCCTGCCTTCTCTCCCCAGTGATGAAGTACAGATAAAGATACAATGCCACTGAACACACACACCATATTAAACAGCAAGATGTTGCTTTGATGATGCAGGGCCCAAGTAAAAAGCAACGAACCAGGAGGTCACCTGGGCAAGGTCATGCAGAAAGATTATTTCTAATCTGCTTTAAAAATATTATTTGGGCTTTTGTTACGATGTCTGCAGAAAGGCTCTCTGGTTGCCTGAATGATAAACACTGCTATCTGCAACAGGGAAAAAAAAACCAAAACAGCACACACACAAAAAGCCAGCTCTTTTGCCCACTCAGCCATTAAAAACCCCTTTCATTTACAAGGATTGATGACCTCCTCTGCAAAATTCAGTATTTCACTATTAGCAAGAAAAGATGTCCTTCAAAGACCATGCTTGAACAGAGCCCTGCATACACAACACAACCAAGTTTCTCAGAAGAGTTTTTCAAAGATAGATACAGGCTGTAAAAACTAATAATTTCACTAGAACACTTCTCTTCTGGGCATTTCTCCCCAAACACAAAACATATCAATAGTGAGAGTTGCTAAATCTGCAGGTATTACTGGTAAAAGTCTTGATACATTACGCCCGTTTCACAGTTATTCAGAGGCAGCATTTATCACCTTGCATTGGCAAAACATCCATTTGCTCTGAGCACACAGGAACGTACCCCATTAGGGGTTGTGCTTCTTGGACCTGACCCAAAACTTCCCAAGGTATTAAAAGCTTTTCCAACAAGTCCACTGGACTCACACATAAGACTAAGGCAGCAAGGTTATCAGGGAATTGGGCCTGACAAAAGCTTGAGCACTGCAGGCCGTACCATGGGGCAGTGCAGGATAATCACAGTCACCCAAACACTCTATAGGGTAAGAACTGGTAATGATGCTTTTTAAGCTGCTACAAAATTAAGCAATTGTAGAATGATGTTACAATTTTATGTCCTGTTGCAGATTTTTTAATCTTTAATTAGACTATCAAAAAAAATTCGAAAGAAATAAAAAAGAAATTAAACCTTGCCATTAAGCTCCTTTTGTAATGCTCAGCACACAGGACATTTTCTGCCAAAAGGTTTAATCAGTTCAATAGCACTTAAACACTTGGTCTATGTTAAAGAATTTTGAAATCCTGAGTTTAAAGGAGTATGCTCATCTAGCCCCAGTACCACCATCAAAACTTGTCCCACATTTTCCTATGACCTCAGGACCAAATCCTAACACAGGCTCAACCCAACCATAACACACGTGGCCAAAGCTTTTCTCCAGCCATTAACTGTATTTGATGATTCCTGCAGTTACAAAGCTGCATAACTCTCCTTGCAGCGTCTGCCCAAATGAAACACAATAACCACAACTCTGCTTCCCTCTCCCTTCTTCAGCACACCTCTCCCAGGACACACCACCACCCTCCTAAAGGCCAAATTCATCCAGTCTTCAGGCAGCTCTCAATCTACCTCTAGCTAATAGGCATTTCAGCAAAGTAAGGATCTGCAGCTTTTCACAAATTTAGCTCACCAGACAGGCACTTGTAGCAACAACTGCTACTAAGAATACATTTCTTCCAAATGGCCTTTTCTCTCATAATACCGAAACCTGGCATTCTGAAAGGAGCTGGCTTCTCCCAACTTGCTGGGGGATGCAGCTGAAATTGCTTTATGTGTCAAAACAGGAAGGCCATGCCCTGAGAATATGCACAACTAACAAGCAGGTACTGCTTCAAGGGAAAGCCAAATTCATAACCTTCATTTGTGAGTCAGTTAATGCTTACACAGACTACCTAAAGCTTTTGTTTAACCCTGAAGTAAAGTAGCAATGAGAAACTGAAAGTTTTTAATTCTGAAAATCTCACAATTTGACCTTGTGGCAACAGAAAGGACAAGCTGACCAAGCTAGTGAAGCAATCTAGCTAGACAAGTAAGGGGTAAAGGGAGAAAGCTATTTCCAGAATCCTCCAACCCCAGAACACTCTAAGGAATCACAGTCAAAATACAAGCATGCACTGTGTTGAGATCCGTAGGGAGATGTACAGGATCTAGTGTGACAAACACCTTGAATGAGAAGCTGCAGCAAGGGGTTGGACTGAATGACCTCCCGAGGTCCCTTCCAGACTAAATGATTCTATCATTTTACAGACTAAAAGCTGGAGTACTGAAAACGGGAAACAACACAAAAATGACAAAGTAGAGTGATACCGGACAGGTTTCAAATTAAAATTCAGCTTGACATATGGGCAAAATGTTACTGAGAAAAAGAACTCTCAACAGTGAGAAAAAGGGCAAGATTTTTCCTTTATGCAAAAACACTCAACTGCACACAGATGAGAAACAAGTAAATCTGCAGTGAAAAAAAAAAAAAAAAAAAGCTGTTGGCTGTGGCAGATCACAAGCTTCACATGAATCAACAATATCATGCTGTTCCTCCCTCTCTAAATATATATTATGTTTATATTTATATAGGGCTGTAAAAACAAGAAAACAGACTGAAATAATCCTTCCAGCTCTGCTCAGATGCAGTTCTGCACTTAGTTTGAGGCATTGCATTTCAAGAATGAGGAAAGCCAGACAAGGTCCAGAAAGGTGCCACAGGGATAATCAGAGAAAACATGACCTACATAAAACCAGACTGAAAAAAATACAGATTGTTTAGTCTAAAGAGGACTCGAGATGGTAGAGGAAGGGGATGAGACAAAATAACACACTTTCAACTGCATATAATGCATAAGCAAAAAGGAAACGAAGACTTTCAGTTGTATTCATGTTATTCAGTTAGCAACAGTAAGAAATCTAACTGCACAAACCAAAGTAAAGATTGAGATTACAAATACTTTTTAATGGTAGAGAATGAACCAAGTAGGTGGGGTAGGGGTTTCAGAGATTCACCACCATTGGAGGCCTTTAAAAATGACTTAGCCAAATACCCGAGAGGAATGACTGTATCCTGTCCTCAGGCAAGAAACAAACTAGAGTCCCTCTTAAAGTCATCTCCAGTGTTATTTTTATATGATCCTATCATTTCTGCTCGGCTGGAGGTTGCAATGTTATCTAACACTGTATGACTCTGTTTTAATGGCAAACATTATTTGGTTTTGCTTCCAACTTGCTGCCCTTAAAATCCTTACCTCCAACAGTGGGTCTTATGCCTTCGATGTCATTCAAGCATGCCCGGAATCCCAATAAACCAGTGTCAGTCCTCATGCAGAGAGAGGTTAACGGGTAAAGTCTAACGTAAAACCTACTGAAGTCACATCCTAAAACTCAGAGAATGGTGCCTGCTGGTAAAATACACTATTGTGCAGTTTTGGATCAGCCCCAATGTGCGGAATAGCCAAATGCCCATGTTCAGCATGAGGATTTTATACCATCTCAAAGCCTTGTACAGGCGGGTGTTTAGTAGGGGGCTGGAAGGTTTAATCACACTTAAGCCCCAGTTATAAACAGAATCACACAGAGACTGAATCTTTTATAGTCTTCATAAAAAAATATTTCCAAAAATTGGAATATTGTCCTTTCTCTCTTAATTCCTGCAATGATTTCCATTAAAATGGTGGGGGGCTTGGTTTTGACAAGATTCGTCTTGGACCAAACCACTTCAGTTACAAGCACTACTGGTTAAGACTTCAGTCTGCTCCAAAGCAGCAGACCACCTCATGTGAGGTCTGGTATTTCACAGAAGTCATATTATTACATTATGAAGTCCTTAGGTTACAGAAGTTAGTACATGAATAACATCGACATACTGTTTCCCACTGTCACTAATTAAATATTTTGGTTTAATCAGTGGAAAAAATGTATTATTTATTAATTCTTTTCAAAACCATTATACCCTTAACTCAATGGCAGTAATTCAAAGATTCAAGTTACTTTCCCCACACCCTTGATGTGGGACCAGAGGAACACGCAGGCAGCTGCGAGCCTGCAGAGAGAGCTAGGCTCCCTTCAACATTCAACCACCTAATTTTGCAACAGTAAATATAACAGCACTGGGTGTGAATCACTCTCCTCTTTGTTTCAGCTTTGTTTCTGATTTTCAAGTAGTCATGAGTGAAAAAATGTGCTCAGCCTTTCAAGCATTATGTAAACTCTGAAATGAGACAGTTCACTGGTCAGGACTGCAGCTTGGAACATGTGCCGCATCAGTACAGCTCTTCTGTGCAGGCTCATCTGCTTTCTTTATCTGGGGTCTCCATGTGTAAAATAAAGAGCTTCCTCTTTCTTACTACTCACACTGTGTGTTTTATTCACAAATGCTCGGGTGTACTAGACCTTCAAACCCATACTTGGAGCATGAATCTCACCAGCTCCTCAGACTACACTCCAAACACTGCCGTGCTGCTATGTTAGACACAAGCACGTCAAGCAAGAGATTTACTTTATGCTCTTTACTGGAATGTCATAAAAAGCCTCTTTTCAAAGACATCATTCCCAGCACCCTATTTCTAAGATTTTCTCTTTTTTTGCCCCAATTCATAGAAACGGAACAAGAACCTTCTCCTGGCCTCTCCCACCTAATTCTACACCTTCATCCTACAGTTGGTGTTCTATTGTTACCAACTTCTATGTCACCTTAAAGAAAAACTCAAATGTTTTTCCACGTCTGGATTAACAGGCCCCACATCATACAGCTACCAAGTCACTCAGCATCACAGTCATATGCCTGAGCATGAATCCAGATAAAAGCTCTGTAGAGCCTTATTCAAGGAGAGCAGAAAATTCCTACTTGGCTCTGCTTTTTCATGGCTGTACTACAATCTCACACTGTGCAACTCAAATTTTCCTGAGGGAATGTATTTCTTTGCTGTTCTTCTGAACTTAATACTAATCTCATCATGTACTTGTCATGTTACTCTTATGGCTTCCAATAGATATTTGTGCATCCGTGCGTTCTATAGAAAACAAAGCACGTCTTATTACTGTACACTTCACTTAAAGCCTACTAAGGTAATGACCTCGCAATATTCCACCTGTAGTTTTCAGCAGCAGGACACCCTCCTTCTGCTAATAGTCTCGCAAGACACAGGCACCATTTTGTTTTGCACAGCAGCTCAATTCATCACGTTTCAGTTTACCTATCCCAAAGACTAAAACTAGCTCAGAAGAAAAGCAGAACTCATCCCTCCCTCTCCTCCCACTCCCTCCTTCCACAGACACCACTGCCACACACAAACACTCCCTGAAGAGCTGCTGTGTACCTAAACCTTTCTTTGGAAGGTGATTTCAAAGAACACTACAATTTAACTTAAAAAGGGAATTAAAATTTTGGCAGGGCTGGAAAACAAAAATCCAGGCCACACTTCAAAAAACCCCACAACAAAAGAAAACAAAACATGCAGAAAGGTGAATGCAACAGCCTTTATTTTTGCTTTATTCAATGACTACAAAAAATTTCAAGTCTGAAATAAGCTCATTTTATCTTTGTATCTAAAAATATAACCTCTGCTTTAATAGAAATCTTTTTGTACTAGATGAAATGGTAACACAAGTCTTTGGAGCTTAAAGAAAGACAAGACATAGACACTTAAACTCCCTGTAAAGTTTCTAAAGAATATTTCCTTAACCCACATCCAAGTCTGAATCATTCTTGAAATATTTCCTGACTACAGGGGAAAAAAAGTAACCTCTTAGCAAGGACACTTAAGTTGGCAGCTGCTTATTAAGGGACATGAATGCCCCCCAATACTGGGAATTACTAAGCAAAGTGAGGGATCATAAGCCTGAAGGACACTAGGAAAAGTAACTGGGAAAAGAGGGGAAAGCCTGCAGATCCTCTCTCTGTGCCCTACAGAAGGTAATTCTCTGACTGCAAAGATAGTGAGTGCTGCTGAGGTGGTGACTTCCTTGCCTGGGAAGTGTCAGTCCTTTGGCAGCGCTGCCAAGTCCCAAGTACTGTGAAAGGGCCAATACAGGGACTGAGGCCCAGAAAGCCCAAGGTAAAGATCAAATACTGAAGCAGCATATCTGCCACTGCAAAATGTGTTAGAAAAGAGTGCAAAGAGCTTCCACCTTTCCAGTACTGCCACAAGAGAGTTCCAGTCCCTGTGAATACTAACCAGTTCTGTAAGAACACCACCACACAGCACTGTCGCCCTACTTAAAAGTTCGTGGGTGATTAGTATAAGCCTAACAACAGGTGTTCAGGTTTCAACTCTAAATCTGCTCTCAAAACATCTTGAAATAAATATTCCTATTTTCTATGTCTTGAAAGAAATTCCCTCCCTGTGCCAAAAATAAGTTTCATTCTTAGGCCAAAATGTCTTCTTATCACAAGTCACGAAAGCAGTATGAAAAACTTATCTCATTCTGGGAAGCCTTTAATTTGTATACACATTTTTGCCTCAAACTTGAAAGGAAAAAACCAACAAAAGTGAAATCCCCAATATTCTAGACTAGTGCGTTATTGTGCCAGAAAAACTGACAATTTAATTTATCTAAAATTAGTATGTGGGAAGAAGCACATTTTAGTGAAGCCTAAAAATACAGCTTCAACATTAAAGGGACAAGGATTTTCCCATAAGAAATACAACAGCTTTTCCAAGGAAGCCCATCAAACAACTCTGCAAGTCAGCTTAGCAATTTTTATAGATACAGTTCAAGGTCAAGGGGGTCCTAGTTCTTATAGCCTGACCTCCTGTACACCAACATGCTGTGATACTTAATTTGACTACTTCTGGTTTGAGCCCAACAACCCATGTTGAACTACAGCAGAACTCCTAGTCCTGATCTAAAGGTTTGGAGAGATGGATAATTCACTTGATCCTAATGCTTACAGTAGTGCTGATTTGTCCATAGAATCCCAGACTGGTTTGGGTTGGGAGGGACCTTAAAGCTCACCCAATTCCAACCTCCTGCCACGGGCAGGGACACCTTCCACTAGAGCAGGTTGCTCCAAGCCCGTGTCCAACCTGGCCTTGAACACTGCCAGGGATGGGGCAGCCACAGCTTCTCTGGAGTTTCTACTCTTCAATTTCTTGCTAGCTTCACTCAATATGCCTTTACTTCTCAGCTGTAATGCTTAGCATCTCACTGAACCAGAGCACATTATGTTTGAACACAGGCAGGATCAGTACAGAGAAGTCTCTTTTACTCTCCGCCCTCATTATTTACCACTTTGGTAATCTTTGTGTCATTTGCAAATTTTACCACAGTTCCATGTGCTTCAGATCAATGATGAAACTGCTAAACGGTGTCAAGCACAGTGCTGATCCGTATGGAGCTGCACTCTATTATTACGATTCATTTTTTAGGTTTGTCAGTTGGCCAGTTCTTAAGCCTTTTAACTCGTGCTTCACTTATACAGGGCAGTGCTATTTTTCAAACTGAAATGTCATGCAATGCAAAGAACTGCCTTTCTGAAAGGCCTGTTACAGCTACAAGATTCATTTCCTGTAAAGATACGCATACAGAGAATTACATCCCTATTGCTTATCTCTTTGTAAACCAGTCCTCTGAAAGATTCCCAATATCCTTCCCAGGACACATGTCTGGATGTTCAATCTGCAGTTACTCCAACTCTCTCCATATCTGTCTCCAGAACAGAAGATTTCTGAACAGAAACAGACATGGGGAGATACAGAATAACTATGAATTGAATATCAATCTTACCATGTTCTGACCATGTCCTCTCCTGAACACAGACGTTGTAAGAACTGTCCATGGTACGAGTGCTGGTGCATTAATGCACCTAATTACATGATTTTTTGGTAAAGTCTTAGGATATTAGGATACAGACAAACAAAAAATATGTCCACTATAGACAAAACAGGGTCACCCTCTCTTTCTGACATAACTTTTTGAACACTGTTCAGAGGCAAATACAGGACTTTAACATCTTTAAGTTCATTTTCACAAAGGAGACTGTGGTAACTCAGCAGTAAATTCTGTAAGAATCTGAATGCTCCTCAGTTTTCTGAACTTCAGATGCTGAATAACATCCAAATACTGCCCTTCAGTATCACTTCCCATTCACTCATTTCTCACCACTGTATTTCATTCTAAACTGCCTTGACAATCCCAGTGAAAAGAACCACCAAGGCCAACACCTTCAATTGTGCTGATGTCAAGAACTGACAGACGGCAGGAACATGTTGTTGAGAGAAAAGCCACAGATCAAACACATTGCCTAGGGGTACTGCCAAAACACCATCAATGTGGCTGAAGTGACATTCCTCCTAAACCCCCCCAGATACACCAGCCTGTTCAGCCCTGCTCCCAATCTCTAATTGTAGGTGGTAGCCAAGGGTAGTGGTGATTATCCCAATGATAGTATTTGGCTATTTGCACCATCAGTCTACAAATCAAACTGCTTTTTGACAGAGCTAAGGCTGTTGTCTTTCCACCTCTCCCAGAGAACTACACACACCTCCAGTTTAGCAAGAGAACCTCACACAGATTTTTCTGAGAAAACATTAATGAGCATGAAAATAAAGAGTACCAGGAAGCTATCCATATAATTTGATTGATTCTAATAGTTACAAACAAGTTTTCATTACCCAGTGCTGTTGCATTTTTAAACAAAGACCCAAAACATCCCATCCCTCTTAATGCTGCGTTGCACCTTCCTTCCCTATAATCAATCCTAGAGCAGACTGCAACTCACCGTGAGTGAAGGCAGCAGGCTGAGCTCTAGGTAATTACCCATTTGATCCTATTAAGACATCGAATTCTAAAATTACAAGAGTGGTACACTGCCACATACATAGGTACTCAAGCAACTTCAGCATGAAAGACTACCTACAGTTAGTAGTTCAACTCCTCTAAAACAAACAGATACGTATTATTTAACATCATGTATTACAATAATAGAACTGTTATGCACAACAGCATCGCTTTTAACAAGGTTAATGTAGAGAACAATACAAAGTAAAACTCTAGGAGTGTAAAATATCCAAATGTGTAATTTCTTTTTAATGTCATTAGTGAGCACATTAATGCGCAAGTATTAATTTGACAGGAATATATAAAATACATGTGTGAATTAAACCTACTTCTGATGAGATTCAAGAACTCGATTTTTCATTGTGGAATATCTGAAATCTCTACATAACAATTTATAATGAAAATTATAACAGCATAACCCATGTTACACTATCGAAGCTCAGAGAAAAATATTCAGCACCACAGAAGCGTATGATAAACTGTCAGACCAAAATTTGGCACATTGTGTTAACGGAAACAGTAAGAATCTTAATTTACAACCCCAAAGAAATCTGGTTATTTATCTCAACTCATCAGGAAAAAAAACTTCATTCTGAAAAAAGTACGCACATTGCCACAACTTTCAGATAAACAACTCTATCAAATCTTTTTATGCTCATCTATATAATTTGCTTCTTTGCTACATCATTAATAGATGACAATAAACTTCAACTATTAACATAAAGTGCAGAATTATTAATCATAAGTAATCCACATTTAAACGTTTTTTTTCTGCTAACTTCTATATATTTGTGCAAATATAGCGTTATATTAAGCATAAAAGACAAGTAGCTCAGGGTTATCTAGGAGCCAGAAAACATTTTACACTAAAATTTGGCAGAGTTCCATCCTCCTCCCCAAAGGATACCCTGTTCCCTCAGGAAGGGGATAGAGAGAGCTTGCAGCAGAACTGAAATTTGAAAGTCCTTTCATCAAGCGAGCATAAACAAGTAAAACAAGAGGGGAAAAAAGGAGAGATGAAGGCATTCAGGTGCCTCCAGTTGGAAGTTTTATGAAGAATAACACCTCCATGGCTGGAGAAACACACAAAGATCAAGCCATGAGGTAGCAGAGATCCTCACTGTTTTCCTCAAACAGAGCTACTCAAACATCTTATTCTCCAAGATACTCTAAAATGCAATATCTTAGAAAAATACTCTTTATTATTTGCTGTGTGTAATGGAAATGAAGAATGACCAAGGTTTATTTTACTTTTTTTAATTTAAAAATCAAACTTTCTTGGCAACTGCAAGAACACCCCCCCCCCCCCAAAAAAAAAAACCACCAGTTTTCATGACTACCTCAGCATCCAGCAAGAGCTCAGAAACTGACTGCATTGCTCTGTTGTCCGAGTACCACCCAGCAGCTACAGCCTCTTGACTAGGTCTGTAAGAAACACGCTTTCATGGGTCACTTTGATGGGGGTTGGTGTCCGAACCATGTGGGGAGAGGTTAATGTTGATTCTAACAGTAATTAAACTGGGGGGGTTTCCCCCTCAAAAAGTAAAAATTCACAGTAGAATGAAGTGAATCAAAAACAACTTCAAACTACATTTTTTGCTTCATTTGAAGGTCACCTCACCCCTTTTACTATTACGAGGAAAATGGCATTTCAAATAAAGTAGTAAACCATTTTCATTATGAAACAATTATTTTCTATTAAGTATAGAATTAATATTAAAAAAGACCATTCTTTCCTCAGAAACCACTACCCAAATTTATTCAGAAAGATACCTGAATGGAGGAAGTGTGCAAATATACTTTTGTTTTAAGAATTGTCACAGAGTTATTGAATGGTTTGGGTTGGAAAGGACCATAAGATCATCTAGTTCCAACTCCCCTGCCATGGGCAGGGACGCCTCTCCGCAGACCATGTCACCCAAGGCTCTGTCCAACCTGGCCTTGAACACCTTTTGTTTCAGTGGTTACAATTAAGTTCTGTGGTTTTCTGGATACCATGTTAGTAATCAGTGAGTAAGGATTTTTGTTAGCATCATTGGACTGTCAAATCACAGTTTCCATTATACATGAAAACACTGGCATCACAGAGTGAGGCAGAAATACTGACCTTTAAAGCCACCCACATACCAAGCCCCAAACCCTGTATCATGAGCTGTCCTGGAAACCAGCAGACAGCTTACATCGATGGTAACACACCATCAGATGGCAATGCCACCGTCTGCACGATTAAGCTACTGTTTGAAAAAGCACACACAAGAAGCAAGAACATAACACCACCCAGCTGGTGTGGTAAAGGTCTATTCTCAGAATATAACAAAAATGACCTCTCAGAAAAACAGGAGTTAAGAAAATGTTCAAAAGCTTCTACTATAGCTATACTTGTTTCATACGATAGCCATCAACAAGGTTACACAGATGCACACGTAGAAGCTGATATTACATGCTTCCTGCTAGTTGACTTCAATTGATTTCCCATGTTTTGTATTTTCAATGTGTTTATCCCTACTTATCTCAGGAAAGACTTTGACTAGTGCCAGTGAAACTGTGCTACTACTGACTACAACATGAAACTGCTTTTTCTTATTAACAGCTTTCTGAGATAGAAAATGGGAACTTACATTTTCATGGCTTATAACACTGGGCTAACCTAACTAGCTCTGTATTTATGTAAGTTTGCATATACTGTTATAGTGCTGCTTGAGCAAAGAAAGGATTTGTTTAAAATAAATACTAAAAGCTGAAGGTGTAAAATAAAGCAACATTAAAATAGAAACTTCTCCAATTAGTAGAAAGATTAACAGCGAACAAGACATATAATCACCAAAATTTAAATACGAAGATGTAAATATCAGCTAACATGGATGACTGCCAGCACTTAGTGAAAGAATATCCATATAGTCTAGTATGATACTATACTGTATATGCAGCCTTCACAAAAACAAAGTCATAGAGTTGAGAAGGACTCTGATGGAATTTAAAAGCTTTGATCTGAAAACTAGGCTTGAATTCTAGAAGCTGCAACAGGATTTATGACCCATATAAGACTTCAGCTCTCTTTGTACCAAGAAGAATATTCATTTCGTTATTAATGAAACAGCAGCACAGTACAATTGACAAGCAGAAAATTATGCAGAAAAGTATTACCAAGACTGCTAAAAGAAGGAAGAAACTTAGAAAAAGAAAGCTTTATGTATTATTCTAAACAAGTCCACCGTGTAGTAATACAGTCTGCAAATGACTTCCAGCCCCAATTTATCTCAGAATCTGTCCATTTTTTCATGGTGGACAGTTATATATTTGTAATGGACATTTATGTGGGACCAGGAATGCAGGAAATAATTTCACTGGTGTTCGCCTACAGCCAAGTGTAGCTAGTACTAACTTTGAATTATCTAAACCCAGTATTAGTTGCTTTGGAGCACAGCAACACAGAATCCTCCTCAAAGAAACGACAGAAACTAACCCTGGAGAAGCTCCATGCTGGCAGACCACTGCTACCATGACCACTGCCAGCAGGCACAGACAGCACCGACATCCACAGTAACACAACTGAGTCAATTTTAGCTCTGGTGGTACCAGCCTAGAGCATGTGAAGCCGTCACCTCTTAGAGCAGCCACAGCCCCATGCCTAAAGAAGGTGGCACATACACAGTCCTATTAAGACTAGGAAAGACAAGTGGGGTTGACGGTCAAATCCATGACACTTTTACATCTCAAGCTTGTACTTCACAGTGCCATTTTTCAAAAAGCTTACTAATACTCCCCCAAACACAGATGGATTTTAAGTGACCAGAAGCACATTCCTGAGCAGTTAGCTTGGTCTGTAAAGCGAAGGATCACTACAGATGAGCCTCCACACAAAAACCAGAGCTATGAGCGGTACTGCTCTCTTCTATCTGTGTGCCCTTGCAAATTGAGTCTGTACCATCTGCCCAGCAGCCCCAAGGTGAGCATAGCAGGGATAAGAACTAAATAAAGTGTCACAGGCAAGACAGACACTACAAATAGCAGCGCGGGTTCAGCTAGTAAGCACAGAGCATATGGAATTCAGGAGCACTTTAGCAGGATACAGTGATCTTACGGGGGCAAATCAAGCATCTAACTGCTGCTTGCACAGTTCTCTCTGCTTTAGCAAAAATGGAAAAGTGGATGTAGAATTTCAGCCTCACTGTATGTTTATGCTCTAAAAATGTCTTTAAAATATTAACGCACTCACACATTTCTGATTCTTGATTTTGTTGTTGTTGTTGTTGGCTTGGTTTATAAACTAATTCAGACATCTAAATAGAGAATTAAATAATATTTGGGCACATGCACATTTGAAATACTCTTTGGAGTACCATCCATGAACCAGTAAGTGAAACACATCTGTCCCCATCTCTGACAGATACAGTAATAAATAATGGTTCATTTATTAAGACAAATACTATTTAGTGTTATAATAATGCTGTTCATTAATCCTATTCTTCGTTTTATTTAACTGTTTATGATGTTTAAGCCAGAAGAGCCTGAGATAAAAATAAGAAATCATTAAAAAGAGAGGAGAGAGTAAAGCAATTCCTTCCTCACATCAGAAAATCCTATCACAGGAATTTTTCCAGTGCTCCCGTAATTTCACCTCCTTAGCACTGCCCACATTGCCTACCTAAAAGTTAAAATAGGAGAAAATAAAGAATGTGGTCTCTCAGACCTATAAAACTTCCATCCCATTATACCTTTACAGCAGAGACTGGAGACAAAGACCAGAGACCAGTGGAATGCTGTAGAGTGCTGCTTTCACTAATCAGGTAGAAAAGATCAAGACCTGTCTTAGTTTTTCAATGATGCTTTTCACCATCTGGGCTCACGACAGTTTTATTCTAGGCCAACAAATGGCCTTTTTTGAAATGTAAAATTAATTTGCACTGTGTTGATAAAGTAGACTGAAGAACACATACTTCTTACAAAACATCAGCTTACAGTAAGCGTTCTTTTCTGGATCATAAATCAATACAGATGGTTATCACAGAAGTAAAGCAGCCAGCACTTACAAAAAGACACGTAGGTACACAAGTGTGGATAAAGCAGCATGTATTTTCTGCCAGAAAAATTCTTCTGTTCAAGGCCAGGTTGGGCAGAGCCTTGGGCAACATAGTTTAGTGCGAGGTGTCCCTGCTCATGGCAGGGGGTTGGAACTAGGTGATCTTAAGGTCCTTTCCAACCCAAACCATTCTACGATAAAAGGCGGACATTTGCACTTACATTCACATGGACATACTGGTTCAGTAAAGGGGAGAAAGTCATAATATCACTTGTCACATCTCTGTGCTAAAAGATAATCTTTTTCTCAAAAAAGTGAACTTAAACTCTATCTACAGCTCTCCTGAATATTTATCTACTTTGCACTCCACAGTATTTTTATTTTTTTAGTAAGTGTATTTTGCTCTGTACTGTTTCAGTTTTGCAGTTTTCTAATAACAGGAGTTGTAATAATTTCCATTTTCAGCAAGAACCAAATAAACCTCTATGTCACTGCTATGTCACTCTCCATCACTGATTTATAGCATTTATAACCCAAAATAACTTCCTATTTATAGAAATATCTTAATATATCCTTATAGAAGAAAAAATTAAAACAACCCCCATATATTTCCAATGTATTTGAAGCATTATTTTTATGCACAGACCTAGGCTTAGAACACTCTGTCTCTCTAGCAAAAGGAGAGATTATCACTATTACTGAAATCACAACAAGAAGTACTGTTCCTATTCTACTTAGATGTCAGTGATGTTATCAGCTCCTACAAGACAAAGAAAATTCAGAGGTGGCAAGCTTTAAAATAAAGGTTTTTACACTTAAATCTTAGTATAAAGCTTAGAGACTTGATTCAATGCCAATTAATGCAACCGACTATGCTTCAACTCTCAGCTACATCACAGCTAAAAGGCAGATGAGAAGATATAGCAATGCTTATGCTATAGAAATTCAAACTTTCATCCAATAAATAGCTATTAAACATCTTATTTGAGTTTATGCACCAGATACAGAAAATATTTACATGAAAGTGAACTAACAACAAGCAATAGGAAGGAAAACAATTTGAAGTATACAGTGTTACACTTCTGTAACATGACTGTATATGCACTATCTTCCAGTAGTTCTATGTCATTAACACAATCTCTTTTTCATCAGAATATGAATTTTTATTATGAAAGTCTTTATATAACACTAGTCTTTCTATTATGACCTGAGGGAATATACTCTAATAATATTAGAATCTTCATTTGTTTCTTCATGCCGTGATTCAAAGATGATGCCCTGGTTTAAACAGAATTAAATTACTAAAAAAATTATATTTATGGGCAGTATGCCATGTCCTTTTAACTTCCCCTACACAGACCAACAGCACAACTCACTGGAGGAAGCTAATACCCTCCAAAACA
Organism: Nestor notabilis; assembly: GCF_000696875.1. NCBI lineage: Eukaryota > Metazoa > Chordata > Aves > Psittaciformes > Psittacidae > Nestor > Nestor notabilis. The sequence goes on along the minus strand of NW_009942048.1, from coordinate 26,311 downwards.
CACTCTCACAGCACCATGATCATTTACCTGTTATCCTTAGCTCACCACAAAGGTGTTTGATCATGGAGGTTGGTGGGAGCCCCAGCACTAAGGGTGTGCTTCTCTCTACATGCTGGACAACTAGTAAATGACTTCCGGCAATAGAAGAGCTCTTGTACTAGAAACACTTGGTCAAGAATCTAGAGTCAGGCTAGAAATCTGTTAAGTAATAGCAACCACAGCAAGAACAGATTTTCAACTCTGTAAAACTCAGTTCTTGCTATGTAAGCACTCTTCCTTCTACTCCCTTCAAGTGAAACACAAAAATGATCCAAAAGCACACAGGCAGATTACTCCACTAACAGACCTCAGGTGAAGCCCATGGCTCCTGCTTAAGGCCCTTTGCAGAATTAAAGGGATACAGAGTATGAATCTCCCACCTGATTCTTGATAAAAGCAGGGGGGAGAAGGATGCACCTCCGTTATTCCCCCCCCACAGTGAGCATTAACCTGGACTCAGTTAACCCCACCCATCCCTGCTCATGGAGCTTTTAGAGTCTGATATGCCCTGACTGCAAAATAAATTAGCAAGTCGGTTTGGCCCTCAAAAGATAGGTATTAGCAAGGGTTAAAAGAATTTTAAGGATTTTAAGTCATACTTTCCATTGACTAATCATTACTCAGCTTGAACTCCTGATGGTGAACTCCTTGACACTAATGAGCCTGCATCTGTTCCTCTAACTCAAAATTACTTTGCTCTGTGTGCTGCTTTTATTAGCAGACCAATGACCATAATGAATTTTTGACAAGGGACAGCTATTCAGCACAAATCAACTTAAGCAATTCTTCCATCAAGTTTAACTGTGTTGTGTTAGAGGAAGCAATTGATTGCAGCTGTAGGCCTGTGCCTGCCAGGCAAGCCCAGCTCTCCTCACCCACCAATCAGGTAACCAAAAAGCAAACAAAAGCAACCCCACACCCTGGGTATGGACATTCAGATCTACCTGTTCTCAAGTAAGAAAAAAATTGTGTGCACTGAAACATGAAAGATTATAAAGCAGATTAATTAAATAAAACAAATATACAAATGCTAAAAGCAACCCTGAGCTACCTAATCTAAATGACCTACAGATGTAAAGCTACTACAGCAAGTTTACTGTAAGTAAAAATGCATATGGGAGTCCAAGTGTTGTTTTCTCCCCAGAAGTGCTGAACTGATTTGGCAGCTGGTTGCAGATGATCTATTTCTCTTTCTGTGTGCAGCTTTTAAGAGTAGCAATACTGGTATGAACAAAATGGAGAGACTGGAGCAAAACATTCTGTGCTTAAATACATTCAGTCAGGACTAGAGAAAGCTAACTTGTCTGATCACTGACTAAGCTCCATAGCTGATGTTTTCTCTGCGTTGTTTGTTCAAATGACCACAAATTGTTGTTGTTTCTATCACTTTCAAGTAAGTTTTAGCCACTGAAGTTTACAGATACACTTCTTATGTTTTATATACTTAACAACAAATGGAGTAATAAACAGGTACAGAAAAAATCCCCAAGCTGTATGTGTTGTGGTATATGAAATGCAGTATGCAGCATGCCCTAACTTCCAAAGGGTTAAAAAAAAGCCTCTCTAAATTCACTTGCAGCTTTTAATCTCAAAATAAAACCATCGCCTTCTCATCTTAATAATTTCAGACTCCCCTTTACACCCCAGCTGTAAAGCACAGGATGGTGATGACATTTCAACTCCAAGGTACATACACAAACTCAGAAGCAGAATACCAAGTGAAATTTATGGGTCAGATATGTCAAAAATACCTTATGAAAAGTCATTTCCTCTCACTAACAGTCTCTGAAAGCTCATAGGCACTGTCTGATCTTTTTTAAATTCAAACCACAGTGCTGATCTGGATATTTATTTACATATACATACATACACGCACATTGCATATTATGTGTGCAGATGCTGAAACATGTTTGTGTAAAACGCAACCTATAACCCCTGAAGACATAGATACTGCTGATGCCTGACACTTGATAAGGTCTGAAACAGCCAGAATAAAGAATTCCAAAATTTATTTCAAGAGCATTTCCTAAGATGCCTGAATTTTGAAAGTCATGGTTACCAAACAGGCAGCTGACAGTTATTTCTTGTGTAACGTATTTCAGAAATAACCTAACACGATCACAGTATCTCCAAACCTTACATTCTCATTAAGAAGTGAGCAGGTGGGTTTCAGAGTACATGAAAGCACCATGCTCCTAGTAGAGGTAACCTTTTTTATCCTCATTAGGATGAGTGATGACAGGAGTGAAAAAAAAAAAAAAGAAGCATTTTCTCTTTTCCTTCCTTTTCCCAGCACAGTTAACAATAACCAGCAGAGAGGATTCTTTGCAGCAGATGAATAGATCCACACTGGTTTCATGGTATAGTTTATTAGACAAGAAGTATCCCAGGTATTTCTATCTTGTGTTTGATGCAGGATGACATAAAAAGAAAATGCTGCTTGCTACTGCAGCATTTGATCCAAAATTCTTCTTTCATCTTGGTCTTATAACTTTGCATTCTGTCTTTCCTTCTATTGTTCTTTCCAACATACTGCAGGATACAAATCAAACAGCATATCACCAGAAGGGTAATGATTGCAAGATTAATAGAACACCAACAGTTGTATGGCAGAAGACAGCAACTAAACTTTGGGAAGACCATCCTTGTGTAAAATCAGTTGGATACTTAATTCAAAGGAAAATCATAAGAAAATCAGGAAAAAATGGCTGTTAAACCAAAAACTCCTAGAATTTTTACTGAAGAATCTTAACCTTTCCCATGAGAACTCACCAGAAGTAAATACATTTACACATACAAATGCACCCTTCTAATATGTTTATCTTTCTACACTAATTACATATAGCTTCACTAACACTCCTGCCTTCTTATAGAATGCAGAAACCAGAAGGCACATGCCCATTGGGCCATTGTCAGGCTTACAGATCATCCTACTCCATTAGAAAAACATCCCAGAATATTATCTGCAAGTCCACATAAGGAGAAAGGAAAACAACTCCATACTGGTTCACAGGTTAAAATGCCAGAAATTGTACTTCCTAATCACACTTCCAGTTTTTCCTGTCCTGATCAATTCCCTTTACAATACTTCAGTGCTCACGTGGGCAGACAGAACATGTGCCACTTCAGGTCTTGGCACTGACAACAGCCACAGAATGCTGTCTGCAGCAAGCTCTTCTGACTTGGAAGCAGTAACAAATGCAAGGACAAGTATTGCTTCTAGACCTCTTCAGTGCCAGAAATCAGGAGCTGTCATGGCCTGTCGTTCATGGCCTAAGGAAGGAAAGTCAACGGGTTGTCTAGTTTGTTCCAGCCACAGGTACAGCAAGGGAAAGGAGGGGAATGAGTATAGGGTCTCACAGATCCTCCATTTAAGAACAGAGAGGGACAGCCCATTACACTTCCATTCATCATTATTTAATTCAATCTCCCCTCTACCAGTTTCTCTGCAAAGAGTAGGCTTAAAGGTCATATAAGAATTCATGTGCTATAGCTAGACTTGCAGAATTAAAGGATCATCAAATCACAGAATGGTTTGGGTTGGAAACGACCTTAAGATCATCCAGTTCCAAGCCACTGCCATGGGCAGGGACTCCTCACACGAGACCATGTCACCCAAGGCTCTGTTCAACCTGGCCTTGAACACTGCCAGGGATGGCCAGAATCAAAACAGATGAGCCTCAAAATCAGCAAGAACCCAACTATGTTAAGGCACAGCTGCACCTGATACGTAAATCTAACACCAATAACTGGTTTGTTTAGAAACTGGGTTGGCATTGCACCTTCAAGAGCTCAAAAGGCAGGAAAGCCAGCTCTTCCTCATACAATGTTATCAAGAGGTCTAAGATATGCCCAAAAGACCGAGGCTGTACGCACTACCATAGTGAAAGAGAACCAAAATGGTTCAAGGCCTTGAAAAATACAAAGCTGACATTAAATACTCTGCATCATATCATGTGCAAGGAAATAAAATAAAAAAAATAAATTTATTTTCTTTAGTTTCTTGAAACTGAAATACAGTTCAAAAATACTCATCAGCTGTATTTCTGTTTTGAGAAACAAACATATTTTGTTTTCATTTAAATCTAAAAGCTTTCATTTTGTGTACAAACAGCAGTGACAAAAGCAAATATTTGCAACGTAATTGTGCATAAGAAAACAAAATAGGTACTAGCATTAATTCCTACTAATACAGAATGCTAAGTAGGTTGTCTGAAATTAATTTAAAATATTAATTACATTCAGTCACAGGACCATAAAATTAAGCAGTCCAATGTATCAACACTTGAAAAATACACTTGAACTTACTTCCCTAGTGAGCAGCAGTGCCTGTAAAATCCAGACACCAGCACCTCTAGCCACTGAGTTTTAATGACAGGCACTTAGTTAACAGTTCAGGGAGTGAACAGTTCCACCACTGCTTTCCTCAGTCTACGGGCAGTTGCAAAGCTTCTCCTGTGGCTCAGGATACTGATGAATATTAGAATGAAACAGCTGCAAATACTAGTTTCACAGCTCTTCTTCAGAACATATGGGAGGCTTTGCAATTTACTTTTTGGTGCTGCAGCTACTGCTTCAGAAAGTCATAAGGTTGAACTCAAATTTCTCCTTGAGAGAAGCAAAGAGCATGAGGAGCAAAGGGAACAGCATTTCTATCTTTTCTTGCCCTCACCTACAGGAAGGAGGCTTTGAAGGCGAGGTGAAGACCTAACAGTAGTTTTGCATCCTCACAGGTCTTGAGTTTGAGTAGGAAAGGCCACTGTGCTTTCCTTGATCCACCACATTTGTGGAACGCCTACCTGCCTGAAGTGCCTATACAGCATAAGACATGTCCAAGGGTGTGGTACAGTACAACCGCCACAGCAGCTGCTCTTCTGATGGGAAAGGTAAAATTCTTTACAAAGTACTGAACTTACCAGCCATCCACTTTCACCCTTTTCCTCCATTCATCTGTTTTTGGCAAAGTATGTCAATTTTCTATCTCGATAAATAAGAGTACCTTATACATTAAGCAGTTACTGGAATTCAGGGTTTAACTAATATCATTTCAGGTCTTGAAAATCCAATCAAGCTCTCAGTAACCTTTCCTTTTCTATTTACCACATTATACAAAAATCAAAACGTTGAAACTAAAGCTTCAAGTTCAAGGTTGCAGCCCATCTTTAATCTTCTATTAATATTACAGGAGAACAGGTCTGGAACATTATGGTCCTTTAATTACAAAAAATTAGTAACGATTCGCATGGCCATATTTTACAAATAAGGCTGTGCTCTTACTTCTGCAAGTGTAATTGATAGTGTTCTTGTAAAATTTGGTTTCCTAAATCCACTGGAGTGGAGGGACTCGATACCTCCCTTTTAAACCAACTTTCACAATTTCCCAGTTGTCTAGTTCTCTACATTTGTCATGACAGACAAAGTTAAATTAAAAATTCTAAACCATCACCCTAGGGCAAAGCTTGATAGAAAAGTGTAGAGCAATACTCTTTAAACCCAGTAACAAAATATATCTCGACACTATAGAGAAAACACACTGTAATTTTTCAGTGTGCATTTACTACCCTAGTCCTTTTTAATAGATGCAATTTTCATGAAATCTAATCATAACACACAACTCAAATGGGTATCTCACGCTATTCTTTTTTCAAATACTTTAATTCAATTGGTCACAGCAATGGAATCTCATGTTCATGATGGTGTGCGTTTAGGCACAGAGGTTATATGTCACATCTGTGATTGATAATGTTTGTTTTGTGCTCTGCTGTTCAATAACTCTTCACTTTAAGCAGCATTTTGCTTCTAAACAGGAGTGGGTGTAAGGACACTCAGCATAATGGAATGGGCCAGGTTTAATTCCCTTAATCACTTGGTCAGGGCAACAGAATTAACTGTCCACATCTGTTCTCGCTGAGCACACATGCTTAGTTGTCTCTCTTATGCAATGAAGGGGTGCAGGGTCATGAAGCCACATCCAGCCTGCCTTTTCCTCCAAACTGAATCCACAGAAGAACCCGTGAACTGATCATGGATCAACACAGACTGATTTTGGAGCACAAAATACTTGTGATGTGGCAAAACCAGCTTAAGATTGAGCCTCAAGAGTAACTTCTTATATAATACGCTAGATGTGTCCAAAGAAAAAAAGCAGAGTTGTGCCACTTGTAAACAGACAAACAAAAACCGCACTAAAACCCTAACAACAAAATGGGTGCTTATCAAAGGTGATCTTGATAGACCACTAAAAGTGGAGTGCAACTCACTCGTCATCAGGGTGATCTGCTCAGAGGTTCATAAGAACCATTCTAGTCACAATGGTAAAGATGATGTTCAACGTAACTGCTCGCACGGATGGAGTGCTCTGGATAGCTGCCTAATGAAGTCCAGGGAGGGTCTGGTTCAAAAGAACATTTGAAAAGGTACCATTTAAAATGGGGATTCATTCAGACCCACTGGTTTCTGCTTCTGGCTCGCCTCTGAAATCCCAGGTTTCTGTACTGCTGGAAGCATGATGACGGAGGTCAAGTGCTCCAGGCCCCTGGTGTTCACAAAATGGTGATTACCACGGTGCTCAGTCGCAATCTGGAGCCAGTAATGAGCCACCTACGCTCACCCACTTTTGACATTCTTATCAACTATGCTTGTGTAAGGATGAATACACCCAGAAGTAATAAGTTCAGAAAAAAAAACCCAACAGATTTCCTGCTGGGAAACAAACACTGAATCACCAAAAGGGGAACGGAGGAGTCACCAACAGCCAGGCAAGCACAGGGAACAAAACACGGAGTAACAGACAGGGGTCTTAAAAAAAAAGTGACAAAACCCATTAATTTATAGGAATAGCTGCACTATTTTCTGGTATAAGAAATAAACTAGTTCTGGAGAGGAAGAAAACAGCTTTCTCCTCTAAGGCCAAGGACTTCACAACAGGATTGGCAGTAAATGCTGCATTTCACTAGGAAGTTGTTCTCTGCAACAGGCATCTTAAGACACGGATGCAGTAGAGAGACTGCCAGGAAAACCTACAGGTCAGCTGACAGTAGGAAGGTAAGGAAAAACCTCCTCAATTTACTTAATTAAAAACCAATCAAGAATCTTCTTCCTCCCTTACATCCTTTGCAGCAACATTTGTGTTGTTTCACTTGGATGCTGTGACTACTTTCAGGAGTCAGTGTCCTTTGCCTGACCTGAGCTAAGGGTGATTCCAAGATAGCAGGTTAAACACAAAATAATCCCCTCTCAAGGCTGTGGCAGTCTATGGAACGAGGTAGGAGGTAAGACACCTCTTTAACTCCCTACTACATGACACTGTACAGGGTAATCCATGAAGCCAGCAGCTGAACAAGTCTACGCAGGAGCCCTGCAGGCCCCGAGTGGAGCTGTCATCCTGGCGAACAGAAGAGCAGCCAGCGGAGTCCAGAGCACAGGGATGAAGCACCACAGCACTGAGGCATCCAGCCAGGTAGCAGGGAGCACACCTGAGCCCCAGAGTCCCTTGGGAACTTCTCCTATAGGTGCTGAAACCTCACCCTCCTGGTAACTCCTCCTAGTTCCTACATATGCAGAACCCAAGACAATAGCAGTTCAAACCTGCCTGTGGTCCTCTGATTTTATCACTACAGTAAATAATACAGAAGTGCAAATGAGGATGATAATATTGCTTGTTCTACATGCAGAAGGTCAGAGAGCATGAATTAGTTACTCTCCTGTGTAGGCCACTGCTGGCTCTCTGATGGGGAAGAACAGACGACAAAAGACACTATTTCCTTACTCTGAGTTCAGTAGCAACACGTGGTGCTGTGATTCTGCCTCGTCTCATCCATGAGCCCACTAACAGCCAAGGAACGTGTAGGAGAAAATAATCAACTACTGTCTGGAGATAAGCAACATGTTATTTCTCCAGGGAGCAAGTCGGGGAACCAGGATGCAACAGCTGTTTTCAGTCACCCTCTTTCTGCCTTGGACTGCTCCCACTACATACACTGCCTTACTACGGCTTGAAAGGAATAGCCTATATTTATAAATACAGAGATAAATAGCTATGCCTGGGTGCGTGAGTGCATCTGGTTGTAATGCAAAAGTGAGGAGAAAATATCCCTCCCACACACATTAATGCAAAAGTAAAGAGAAAATATCCTTCCTACATACATTTATTTTGAAGTGTGTGTGCTAGCATATTTTTATTTTAGAAAACGGGTTATTTCATCACTGGATTGTGTCCTTACTGCACTCAGCAGTTTGAGAAAAGAAAAAAGGATGAATTCAAGTGTAACGCACAGGACAGACATTTGAATGTCTGAACAGGCTGGCGATTTCTCTTCTCCATTTCCTACTATAATATAAAGCATGTTAAATGGAAAAAAGTGTTACGAATGCAAATCCCCTGTAAGTGAAGTAAGTGTATGGAACGGCATTAAGTTATTGAGGCAAAGTTGAAAATAAGTTTTCTGCCAACACAAATGAAAAGTAACGTTGCCAAAAAGGAGCCATGCCTGCAAACCCAGGCTTGGGTACCAGGTCAAACCCTCTGACCTTTGTATTTTTGGAAACAGATCCAGAATCCATCCAGCGAACACTTAAAGATAGTGCTTGAAACAATAACTGTTCATAACTGCACCTTTTAGAAACATTTGTTACACTATTGCAATGTGTACCTAAAAGAGTCATATGTTTAATAGCATTCAGTCATCGTATAATTACATGCACTGTATACAGCAACAATTTAACGATGTAGCTAAGCCAATTTAGGACAATATGCTCATCCACTAAGCTATTACAGCTTAGAATGATGTTCTTATCCACTTTAAAGTTCAAGTTAGCATTAATTGTTTAACACTAATAGAGTTCTAAATAAATAAAGTCAACAAATTAGAATGCTTATAGTTAATTGTAATTAATGTTGCTATGTGTAAAATCCTACTTTCATAAAAAATCAGATGGCAAAGAAGATTGCTTTGCATTTTGCTAATGAAGTTTGAATTCTTCTACTGCAAAACAACTACTTACTGCTACCATCTTCACAGAAATAAAAAATGGTCAGATACAAATTAACAAAGAACCCATATTTCATAGAAAAAATACTCTTACCATCATTGAGTTCATAGCAAGGGCATCTGCATCGTTAACCTTTCCACACATGTAAGTATAGACACATATACATATATATATATATATATAGTAAAGGCAACACATCATCTTAAAACCCCTGACTTACACAGTTTCTAACTGCAATTTACTGCCTGTTTTTCCCAAGTCTGTGTTCTAGTTCTTTCTCTCAAGTTTCTATATTCAACTCAAATCTGGGAGGGAAAAACAAAACAACCGACAATAAAACAAAATCAAAGCCAAACAATACAAAGGATTTTCATCTTTATCTATCTGCCTGTATCTCTTGGTTATATAATCACAGCTGTAATCTCTAGTAAATGCAGACTCAATCAGACAGCACAATAACGCTGGGAAGATCTTTCAAAGCTGTGATGTGTTATAGAATCTAAACTGACTGTTAAAGCTTCAAAAAGTTTACATCAAATGACCAGATGGAGATGCAATCCTTCAAATCTTCTACAACAGTAAGTGTAGCAAGACCATGAAACTAGATTCTCAATCATTTGGCTCAGAAATACTGGCAAGGAAATCCAAAAGAGAAACTTCTTCTCACGTTTCTCCAAAATATGTGTAAGAGACTGTACCAAGATGTATCTTCTTTGGTCAAATAACAAGTACTTGTCTGAGGCAGAACCATTTGCCATATATTTAGATGTAACACCAGGTGTTTGAACACCACTAGCTAAGCATTCTGAAGACTCCACGTTAGGCTGCTCATTTCTATTCAGCAGGGCAGGAATCAAAGCTGACTTAAAAAACCAATATAGCTATCATGGCTTTTCTATTTTTCAAGTATTATGAAATGCACTGTCTTTTAGAATATATTTTCTGTGAACTTTGAAAGAATGAAAGAAATCCACAGTACTTGCAGTCTGAAGCACGCACAGAATTCATATTTCTTGTAACTTCTTGTTTCTGGACTTCATCACCTTTAACCAAGGTGATAAACCACCCGCTTTTTACGACCAAGCTCCTCTGAAATGATGTGCTTACTATGCAAATTGTAGGTGATACTTGCAAGTGGCCAGAATAAAGAAATACCTTTTTTCTTCAGATCTATCAAAAGAGTTAGCTGCAGGTGAAATTAGATTTTTAAGTTCATTCATGGTTACTTGCTACGCATAGCACATCCTTTGGGAGAAGGAAATGATGGTTAACAGGAAGCTTGCATTTTCAGTTGTGGCAGGGTATGAGAGTACACTATCTGGTCTTCAATATTTCAATCCTAAGAATGTGCAATAAACGAAAAGCCCTCTCCCAGAGAATATAGCAATGAGAATAATGGAATAAATCTTGCTTCTCCTTTTCCTGGGCTTCGAAAAGCCCAGAATTCAAAGTGCCAGTAGATTGAGATCAAGTATCAAAGTTCACAAACTGTTCAGGAAAGACCTGTGACAACACACTTTGGTTTAAAAACTTTGTTCACAATACTTTATACATTTAATTTGGAGATGCACGGGCATATCCATGTGTATCTAACCATCACACACACCATTTCTGCACTGGCTGCTGTCATAGCTAAGGTACTCACACCTAGACAGATAGATATGTCTGGAGCAGAAAGGCCATCATGTTTTCTCCTGTTCTGTCAGCTTGTCACAGATTACAAAATGAAAAATCTGTTCTCGGGTATTAAGCATCCTCTCTTTAATTTCTCATACAGGGTACCGTACCAATAAAAAGATGATGGACAGCACTACTGCACCAAGTAAGAGGGGAAAACAGCTCACCCCAATAGCAAATCTAAGAATTCCTACCCTTCTGAATCAGCATAAGTCATTCACTCAGTACTCAGTACATGTCATAGATCCACTGGAGGGCTAGATCCCCAGCTGCAGCGTGGCACCCATTTCTCTTATGACAGGCATGTGCCACACACGGAACGGAGACCAAATTAAAGTGAATCCTGCTGCCGCCGCACAGAACTCACCCGAGCAGCGCTGCCAGCACCCATGTCTGCCACCAGCAAATATCAGATATATCCCCTTGAAATACCAGATGATAACACCTTGTTAGGCAATTGTTTTTGGCATGCCTTGGTCGTTAGGAAGCAGTGTGAACTGCTCAACAAACACAAGTTCTGTAGCTTTCTGCAACACAGAGAAGAAAAATCACAGATATTAGGACCATATTAGGTCGGATATTAGGACAGATGCTCAGACTATAACCACCTTGGAGCCAGCAGGACCATTAACTCTGCCCTCCAGCCTCCAGTCCTTCTGCGTGGCCACGAGAATCCAGCACACCTAGCGCCAGCTGGGATTTTGTGACCTTCAGCGCAGCACCTCAACAATACTCAAATCTCCTTCCTAACATCTTCCCTGAGAAAGCTCCATAAGCACTGCACTGAGCATAGTAACAACACAACAGCTAGTCCTTCTCAAAAAAAGGTGCTAGATAACTTGGCTACATTTTGCCCACAACATAATCAAGGATTTAACAGTCATGGTGCAAAAATAATCCCTATGCTGAAGACATATGCGAAAGCTGTTGGGATAGGGTTTGCTCCAAAAATGCACGTTGTGAATGTATAACAGAGAAGCCAATTAGAGACACAAATATTTTAGAAAATGAAACATAAATCAATAAAGCTTTAAGAGTATTCTTTTAATTCTCTGACATAGTCAATGTAAGACTTGCAGACTGCATGTATTTATTTGTCTACTTTTGTTAGAGCAGTTAAATGCAACCTCATGAGGTACACACCAACAGGGTTTTTTTTCCCACAGCCATTCTAACCTGCTTTGCTTTTAACTAAAAAAACCCAACCAAAGAATAGTAAAACAGTATTATGCATGTGTAGTATAACCAAGGACTATGTGGCACTTGGTACTATACTGTGTTCTGCTTTAAGATTTTGAAGTAACACATAATCCCTCTCCAATACTGAACAAAAAATCATTTCTTCAGATGGGTCATTAGAAGCTTTTTTCTAGCTGATGAAGATTTAGTTTTGTTTTGTTTTATTTTTAAAGGTCAGTTTCTGTATTCCTTTCCAGCTTTCACATTCAGATCTTAAACTGGGAAACAATTAATATTTTGGTATGAAAAAGCTCAACAGACATTCTAGGAATAATTTCATTCAAAAATAATTCTATAGTTAAATATCTGCTCTTAACAGGATTTTTTTTTCAGACTTCCTTTTCCTTCCTCATGGAACTAGTAATCAGAAACTTACCTCCCCACACTTCCTTTTTTGAAGAAAATTGTGTGTATACATGCATATCCTTCCAAAAGTTAAACAAATCTACCTCAACACAAGAAGAAAATAACAGCCTATACAGTGTTGTGCTTTCTCCGAATAGATTCTGAGCAGCAAGGATTTTATGGGAGATTGTCTGCCAAGTCTTAACTTGAACTACACTTTTGCAGTATTACCCTCACTTTGAACTACTCATTCACAGCAAGAGGCAGTTTCATCGGTTTTCTTTCAGTCCTCAAAGATTGGAGTTTTTTTTTAACTTCTATCCTGTGTTTACTTTCTATCAGTCAGGGAAATAATCACAGTTATCTAATGCTTCCTAGATGAATGTTTCGTAGCTAACTTAACTAGGCCATAGTAGGGATCAGTATGCTGATGAAAAAACCTGACTGTGTAGGTAGCTAACAGAAATTCACGTACTGCAGGAGCATCACTGGCTGCTGACAAACAGATGAATGATTCACAAATGCAAATGAGAGAAATAATATTCTACAGAAAGGAAGCACATTTGATTTTAGCCACAATTTTGAAATGTGTTTACAAGATGTTCTCAGACATGACACATTCCTTTCAATGCCCTTGTAAAAGTCCTCTACCTGTGTAAGCCTCGTGCGTTAACCCAAATCAACGAAACTACCACTACACACTGCAGCATGTAACAGCTAATGATACTACAAACCAAAACCCTGCAAGTTTACAAATAAAAGTGACTGATTTAGTCATCTATGGTGAAGACAGAGTGGAACACATTTACTAGTTCCATAGTGATATATTCACCTGCATCATGGCTACGCATGATGCCATGTCATTGGTGATGGCTATTGAACCAGTAAGTAAACCAGCAAAATGAGACTCCACAGAGTCCTGTTTTAACTGTCACGCTCAACAATGCCAACTCATCTAAACTGTCTGAAAACCAAACTAGGCTTTGACATCATGCATCAAGCTAAGCAGCATCAATTCTCTTCTTCAAGAGACTAACAGACTAGGTCTGTTCTTCCAACAAATGCACTCAGCTATCTGTAATGATCGCTGCTCTGTCACCAAGTGTGAAAAAAGCCTGCTTAACAAAACCTGAACAAATGACTGCAAACTTTGTCAGGTTTTTAAAACTAACAATTCATGAGTCATTTGCCATTTGACCTTCATCAGAACTTCTTTTCATTCTCATGTTGCAAAAATCTATTACATTATTGACTGAAGCTATTAGTCACTAGAAAGCCAGTACCATGTTCCCCAAACTGGGGAATCATCATTAGCATTAATTTCAAAGGATAGCATTAAAAGAGACAATATTCAATACTTTACTCACTAATCCCACTGTAACTTCTGCTATAAAAGCAAGCAGGTTATGCCAGCCTGGGTCATTTCTTCTGAACCATTTTGTTTTCCAGGGAAAACCTCAATACTATCTAGGGCATCTGGGGATACCTCGGTGGAATTCAGAGTTCAAGGATCTGTTCTGTAGTACTGATATAGTGGTAGTCACAGAGGGCACCTATTTCCACATTTAAAAAGATCAGTACTGGTGCAATACAGGGAAACAAGGAGAGAGGCAGGGCATTCCCTCACAAAACTGTTACAGCTTAAATCTTTCATCTTACTCTATTTCATGCGCGTTCTATTATCCTCTCCTCACAATATTTCTGTATGACCTAAAGCATGATCTACTTTTCTGTGCTTTTATTTCTCTCATGTCAGGTTCATTTACCAAGAAAGGATGCTTTCATTTTCTTTACAAGGTATTTGATAAAACCTCATCAGCTATTTGGGTGCTATATTTAGAATATGTGATGCCAAATGAATTGCTTGGAATATACAAATACTTATTAGTGCAAAGTTTCAATTGTGGAGAAGGTTGCCACAGGACTTACAGAACAGCTCAGCAAAACAGCTATCTTATTCCTGATCCTACCCTCTTTCCATACATTAACGGCTTGCTTAGACAGGAAGCCTTTAAAGGGAAAAACAGTTCAACAAAAACAACACAATATCCCCACCTTGTAGTTACAAGGATTTTTGTATCCACGTTGCAAACCCTTATGCATGCCTGCACAGATACATGTATATATATACACCTATCTAACCTCAAATAGCACTGTTATAATCCACTTTTACCATTTTCAAATTATCCACGTTTTCAGTCATCCTAACTCCTAATTCCAGTTCAGTACCTTGAAAAAATAGATTAAATTTCTAAGAAACATATATAGAAAAATATTTGAAGGGTTTTTTTTTCTTTTTCAGACATCTGTTTAGATCCTATTTCTATTATAAAATGCTAGTCCAGTACATTGCAGAAAAGTACAACTGGGAGAGATGCCCACTGCAAGGCTGTCTAAGCTGTCCCATAAGTGCAAGACAGCATCAATGGTAATACTATCATCCTAGATAGATGCTTGTCTAGTCTGTACTGTAATATCAGTAATGGTGAGGATTTCACAGCCTCTGCAGATATTCTATTCCAATGCTTTACTACTGGTATCATTTGAAAGGGGATTTTGGGTTTGGGGGTTGTTTCTTTTCTCTAATTTGTACCCTCAATCTCTCTCGATTAAAACAATGCAAGCTTTAAGGAAGTCCTTAGAGAGCAGGGTTGTGCAAAGGGTACATGAAATGAAGCACTGTGGTGACTGTGGGGAAAACAAAAAACAACCAAACAAATAGTATTTCTGGCCTGGAATTCCTGCCAGGAGGTGGGAAAACAGAAAGCTGAGAAGGTCTCAGAGGAAGTCCTGTGGTCCTCAAAACTAAGATGAATAGAACTCAAAGATTGTGGAAGTGGTAGCTAGGAATTGGGGAGCCAGGTTAAGAGTTCCTCTGATGCTGTGTTTTTTATGTAGGTAGAATGTCTTTGCCTTTATAAGTCATGGCACTCAAAAAAGAAGATAATAGTGTCTTGGAAGTGCGCTTTAACTGTAACACACACACACACGATGGGGCGGGGGCAGTCTATCTAATGGTGAAAGAAGCTACTCTCTGCTAGTAAAACTGTGCAAATCCATCTCGCAAAGCCTTGAGTATCATGGCTTTGTCAATATAAACAGGCTTAGAGACATCTACAAACAGACTGCTGAAGAAAAGCAGGTTGCTCCAAGGTATAATTTATTCAATTCTCCCAAAAACATGCTTCCTATTGAGACACTGCATTCCATTATCCACAGGGATAATGGTTTAAGTCCTGAGAAGACTCAAAACAGTCCTTGTGAGGTACATCCCAGTAGCAAGAGAAGCTCAGCTCTTGTATTCCAGGATTTCAGCTTTTAGTGAACACAGATCTTCAATGATGGTAAGCAAATGGGAAACAAGACAGTGGGATTCTAGTGCTGCCACCCAGTTTCCACCTGGGAGAAGCACAGGTGCTCCTGCACTACAGGGCATGGGCATGGTCCCCAGTGAGGTACTTGCTCAGCAAAGGATTTCCATCTCACAGAAGTTTAAAGAGAAGAGCTAAACGGGGCACTCATTATTCTACTGAACCTAAGCCTCGGTAATTTAATGAATATGGTCCCATAATGTGCTAAAAGCAATCAGTGAACAGGCCACCTAGCTACCATATATTTCAAATGTAATATAAGCATTTTAGTTACTTTGAAAGACTCTTCTTCATGTTCAGACTAATCACAAATGGAGAAGATAGCCTCTATAATAAAGCTGTTTATCTGAAATTAAAAATTGGATTAATTTGTCTTTCCCTCCTACGCGACCGGAACCTCATCCAACTTCTATCATCTTCCAAAACCCTTTCTAATTGAAACATTTGCAATTAAAAAAGAAAAAATCATAATGGCAAAAGGTGCACAATTAGCAAATGTAAAGACAAGCATCTCTCCATAAAACTGATACATTCCAGGCAGTAAATCCAGTTCCCAAATGGATCTACTGAGTGGGGGAACTGCCCAGAAGAACTCTGTCTGCTGTTCAGAGGCAACAGATCCATGTCCTTATGTGTGGGACTGCAACAATAATAAATAAACCTGTTTTTCAGTGCATTAGTTTATCCTGCACCACTGCTTCCCTACTAAAGGAAGGACTGTTTTCCATAATACAAAAAGCTATTACAGATTTACTATGTGAGCAAACTGATATGTTGAATAACTGCTAAGTAGGGAAGATGAATAGCAGCTCTATGGACTTCCAGAGTAATCAAAGTGGAAATAAACATTCATTTATAACATTCAGCATTTAGCTATAATCTACTGGTAATAGACACAAATAAGATTTCATACATAACAGAAGAAATCGTGCCAAGTATTCACACAACTTCTGGCAATAAGATAATTAGTCAACTACAAAAATGAAACTATACCTGTAACACCTTCCCCATCAATGTCCTGGCTGAGGGGAGCAGCGTACAAAAGGAGGGAGGAAGGAAGGTGAAAGGGAGAAAAAGTACCACCAGCCAACTGAAGAGATTCCTTTTAGGGTCATGGTATAAAAATGGTAAATTCAGCACCCAGCCGCTTGACACAGAAAGCATTACTTTAAAGTACACAGTGACAAACATACTGTGACTTCTGACACAAACAGACCTCTTCATAATAAATCTGGGGAATTATGGTCCAAAATATTCATGAACTGAGTGAACTAAGTCAAATAACCCTTGGTCATGGAGCTTATGTGTCAGAGCTTAAAATACACCTGTGCAGAGTTAAGTTTAGAGGAGATAAGTGAAGTGAGAAGGAAGACAGCAATAAAGATTTTAATCCTCATTTTTGCTAGGTCACCACCTGGACCTAGGAAAGAGCACAGCGGCCACAGTCCTGCAGCTGTCAATGCTCCTTTTGCAAACAAGGTAGGACACAGGTGGGGTAACACATAGCTGCTCTTGAACCACCATGAGAGCCCCCTGATTTTACTTGTTTGCACCGCCTAAATGGAGACCAATCTTAAACCAAGGATGCAGTATTTTCTCTTTAACTTCTGCAGTTGTTTGCAGCATGTGCAGTGCCAGACCCCATCTTTTTTCTTTTCCTTTAGAAGGAAGCACTTAGAAACCCAGAAATCTAGCCTGCTTACCCAGCTAAAAAAGCAGCGTGTGTAACCAAGGTTGGATCCAAAGTCACTGCAATCATTGCAAGGAAGCCCTTAACTTCAACTGCCACAAATTCAAGCTCATATATGTTTGTTGCTGCCTAGTTTGAAAATAAAACCTGATAGCTATAAGCAATAGGTTCTGCTGTGCCAATATTATGGCCTACTAAGTACTAAACAGCATTTCATTAGCAAGATTAAAGTGGCATCTAACTATCTTTTCAGTGTCCTTCCTTCAAATGCATCAGTTAAACTGAACTGCAAATGGATGACAGTCGGAAAAACATGTCCTAGCAGAGCCTGCCTTAAGCAGGTGATGCTTCTTCACACATGCTCATCTGAACAACAGCAGGACAAGAATGACTATTCACAGGATCAGACCCTAATATTGAAACATAGCTAATTCAGGTTTAGCTGTTGTTATATCCAAGTATTGACATGTTGTAAATTTAAAGACATTCCTACTCTAATTCATAGGGGTGAGTTCATTTGTTTTCAGGGAAATTGCCTGAAGATTTTTGGAATACCCACCAGGTTTCAGCCTTTACTAGGACTAACCCAATCTGACTATACATTGGACTGCCAGCACGTTGTTCTAGAGGCCAGGAAGATTTCAATAATCAGAGACTCTTTGGTATTCAGGGCTACATGGAAAATCTTTGGCAAATGGAGGTAGTACAAAGCAGCAATCAGAGCAGCTTTTCAAGAGATCTAAACCCCACACCTCATACTGCTTTTTCTCTATAACAGCAAGGGAATTAAGAAGTTTCATGGCTGTCTCCCTTGCATGGCATCAACAGGAAAGAAGGGAATGACCATCTGCACTGGGAGTGTTAACAGAATCTGAATTCTGATGTTCCCTGAGAAGACTGCTGAGGCAAACACACTGACACAGCTCTCCCTACTCCAGTACCCAGTGCAAAGTGCAAAGGCCATCCACAAGCTGCCCTTAAACTAACTGGGGTACAATTATAAATCTTAATCTTGTAACACACGCTAAATTCAAGAGCTGAAGAACTGACAATGTATAAACTCCAACACTTGCAGTCAGAGAAGGTTATGGGCAAAGAGTGACAAGCATTGAAGAAATGCATAAGCTGCTCTGTAAAAGAGCAATCTATTAAGGGCTTGTATTTTGGGCAGTTTGAGAAACACAGGGGGAAGTGATTACTGCTCCTTTAAAGGAACAATGCAGGAAAAAAAGGCAATTTAAGCCTGGAGGAAGCTGATACAGAATGCCAGCTGAACTAGAGGAACTATGGAGGCCCCTGGGATTGCTGGAGAGATGGAAGAAGAGTTTCAGTTAGGTAATTAGAGCTTCAATAGAAGAATAAATACTCCACAGGCAATCCACAGGTTCTTCTCACCTCTCACCACTTCTTCTCTCCAGCAGTGACAGCTGCTTGTGAAAGCAAAGCGAAAGGTCTCTCTCATTCAACTCATTAGTTAGTAATCCTCACTGGTAATGCAACAAGGAGCACAATACCAGGAGGAGCTGCCAGCCCTTCCCTCCACTGCTCTGAGGCAGAATGCAGGGCTCCAGGCCTCACAGGCGCTCACCCTAGTAACAGCGATGCAGTGGTGGAGCCAAAGGCCATGAGTACACTTTGGGAAGAGAAAAGACAGACCCCAGGGCATGGGAGGAGTGTTCACATCACTTTTTTGCTGCATTCTTCTCCTGGGAAAGAGACTGCTGCTTGTAGCCAGGCTCCTGAAGCAGGAAGTAGCACCTTGCTAGGGAATGATCCTAAAGGAGCAGAAGAAAGGCAGCGATGACAGTGACCCACTGAGGATTCACTAGTTCAGCTTTTCTCTGTGACAGTGAGGTCAGTTACCAGTGGAAGCATGTTGGGTATCAGTGTCGTGACCTGAAAAAGACTGTTTCTCTCCTTTGCCCTGTAATGATGAAACAAAGTACCATGAAGATACTTCCACCCTCCAGAGGGCCTTTTTCAGAAGGATTACTGAAAGAATTGTGACTTTGATTCCCTAGGAAAATGCTACAGCAAGTTCTGCTGCACAGTGAGTCACTTCGGCATTGGTCCTGACCACCGACATGGTTTTTCTGAAAAGGGATGTTCTGTGCAGCTCCACTCTCATGTTATCTCTCGACCTCAAGTAGGTTCCACAGAAAAAAAGAAGGTGACAATGTTCTGGATTTCAGTCAGCATCCCTTAGCAGGTAGGAAAGCTGAAAGACAGTCAGCTGCACACCTTACTCTTTATTCCGTAGCTGGGGGCATTGGTGTCAGCTAAGATTTGCACTGGAATACCAGGTTCTTCAGTACTGGTTAATAAAGCTGTGACCTCCAAACTTAGCATGGCACTAAGAGAATTTTTCTAAAACTGCTCTGTGCCCACAACAAGCAGCTGGAGAGAAAAGGAAAAGGAGAAGATTTAGTTAGTGCCTGTGCAGGGAGACCACTAAAGCCAGCTCACTTCTCACAAAAAAAAAAGGTTTAGTTCTTTTGTGACCAAAGCTATACACAAAACTTTGCTGCCATACCCTGCTTTTTAGATTATTAATAATCTAGCTGATGGTCTACTTCTCATAAATCTTTCCTGAACAGACTTAACCACCAAACATATGCATTTATTTCAGGTGCCGTAACTGAAATGCCTCGATGCAGGGGGGGGTTGCAAGGATTTTCCACAGCCACAGAGGGAGGACAAAGTCCAGATGTGCACTGAGCAAAGCTAAGAGGAAGTTTTGATCATCTTACAGGCACCCACCCATCTCTAAACGCTCAACTTTCATTAAAAATCTGTTCTCTATTGTTTCCAGTAACGATCTGCACACTCACACTGTCCCTCAACAGTCTTTGCCAGTGTTCTTTAGCTGATATTTAGGCCGCATGTTCCCAAAACAGATCAAAACCATTCACCATGGCCTATCTTCATTGCTAGCAGACCTTCATGTGTCACACAAATGCCTGTGTAAACTCAATCAAGGTTTAGGTAACTGTACACATGTAATAGAGACACTCAGGAAAATCAAACAGTTGTAAGACTATTAAAATTACAAATGCACTTTCTTGTTGTGTTCACTTACAGCAACAGTTACAAGTTTCAACTCAAATATTCTTCTATAAACAGAATTGTCTAAAACTCCCCCATGATCAAAAGGAGTCTGTCAAAACAATTCTTTTTCTGTGAGATTCATTAATAATCCTTTTGATTTTACTGCCCAGTCTGCTTATATTTAAGTGGAAGAAAAAATGATTTCCCCATCCTCTTATGGGCTTATGTTTTTAGTGGATGTTCAGATTTGTACATTCTCATGCAAAATGAGTACACCAGCCATAGCTCACTCTCAAAAACCACAAACAACGATAAAAACATTTTCTCCGCATCAAAACTACGTAGAGAAAAGATAGAAGAAAGGCCTAGAAAAGAAAACATGCCTTAAGAGAAAGTTCTGTGTTTCAGACTATACTCTTGCCAACTCCATGGCTTTCTGAACACCCGTGGGCACAAAACCAAAACCAAATGCACTAAGAACCTGCACACAAGCACAGCCATATCTGAAATCTATGGAAATATGAACTAAGATGAAAAGTAATCTTCTTTAAATGTTTAGTTTGTCCATAACGGTGAAAGTCAGTATCTATGAGCTTTAAAGGTCCCTTCCAACTCAAACCATTCTGGGATTCTATGAAAAGTTTCTCCAGGTCTCTCAGACTGTAGTATCATTGGTCCCACAAAAGCTTTCCATGAAAAAGGATAAGTGAGAGAAGATAGTTTTGTTCCTATCATTTATACTGCTTCCCCTCACCAGCGCACCAGCATCACCCCATGTGCTGTCCTTGCTGCGCCAACTCTGCAGCACAGCCCTGCGCAGGTACAACACTGGGTGCCAGTTCTGCCCCTCCACACCCTTCCCACAGTACCTTCCACAAGGACTTTCTACAAAAGTTATTTCCGTACTCCTAAGGTGTTCTAATGATTTCGGTAGGCTTGCACACCCCTCTGAACAATCACTGGTGCTTTCCTTGTCTGCGTGGGCTGAAAAGCAGCAGATAAATCTGGAGAATTGAGACCAACTGGAAGCTCTAAATCTCCTACTAAAGACACAAAGGCAACTATGGTGTGCCCCAAATTAGAAAGAAAATCCTTCAAGAGCAGCTACTCATGTATTTTATACAATCCTAACAGACATTTGTAGTTCCGAAGGGTTACAGTTTGCATTTTGGCTAAATGTATGCATTTACATTCCAAAACAGTCCCTTAAAGACAAAACTAGAATGAAGACTCTATTATCCAAAACAAAAAAGGGGGATACTTTGTTTTTTTTAATTTCCCCATACTAATTGACTGGCATCATAGTAAAAACAGAAAAAAAAAAACCAAAACAAGCAAAACTCAAACCCCACAACCAACACACACACACAAACAACACAAATCCAAACACGAAACAAAAAGAAACCCCAGTCCCCAAAGCCAACCCCTCCAACCTCAGTGCAAGTTTGCTTTCCATCCCGCAGACAATAAAATGTATATTCTCAAAACCCGTTCCTGAGTTAAAGAAAGAAGCATGACTTAAGATCACTTGTTTCCTGCATTATTCCCCTGGAATGTGTCTGAATACAGCCACTGGTGTAAGGCAGTGTGAGCATCATGGATCTATTCACAACCTGCTCAGCTAAACTGAAGTTTATAATCCAGTGTTGTGCAGCTTGTTGCTGAAAATCTTATAATTACAACCCTATTTGGATGACTACTAGGTTATTAATGTTCAGCAATAAACATGAAAGTAGACAATTTATTACTATTCGGCACATCAATCAATTCCACCAAAAAGAATCTATTTAAAAAATCATAAAAAGCGAATACTATCTAAGCTTTGCGCGCTTCCTGCTTATCCAAAAAGTCTGATAATAGTAACTTAGCCAGCAAGGTGGATTTAAAACAATGTATTTGAACTTCAGCAGCATTATGAGATCCCAATGCAGAGCAATAATTGTGAGACAAAATTCAGCTAACAGAGAATGCCCCAAAGTATCTTTTATATCTGTATGTGGATTAGGTGAAACTGCACTGCAAAGCATGTTGTACACACTCCTGTAGCTGCTCAGCCAAGTGACTCAGAGTAAGAATCAGGGCAAGGAGGTCTTTGAGACTACAGAGATGACCAGGACACAAAGTTGGTCCAGTCTGTGGTTGGAATAGCATGATGCAGCCAGAGTAATTTCATACTCTACCTCCCACATACAAACTAAAAGTATGCTGTACAGGAGCTGTTTTGTGCAGGAAGAAATTACAAAGATGAGTCACTATCTGTTGGCTCTGGGACATGGCACCTCAGGTCAGAAAGTATGAACCCACTCTGCAGATGTGTAGTATCAGCAAAGCTATCTTTTCTATTGTAGCACAGTATTACGTAAAGCTATTCTTCCTGATAAAGATCTTGAGAAATTATTAGTTAAAAAGAAAAAAAGCCTGGAAAAAACTTGTCATTTCCATTAAACACTAGCCTGAAAAAACCAACTCAGGACTAAAACATCTCACATCTTAATCAGTTCAGCAGAAAGAATTCTAATTTATATTCTAAGGTTCTATTTCCTGTTATGGGTCCAGGGCGGGGGAGGGCAGACTTTTTAGAACTATCCATTTATATAAAAGAATATTATTATTTAAAGGATCAGTCCAATAATTTTTTTTGTTTTGTCTTTAAGCACAGACTTCAGAGGTGCTGCTCCTATGTGCGCCTTGTGCCAAAAACATTAAGGATTGAGGGATTAAATTCACAGTAAAGTGCAAACAAACACGAAACAGCTTTTCAAACATCGGTATATTGACTTGAGTGGTCTAACAGTGGCTTGAGCTTTGTCTCCATCTAATTTGACCTTCAGTTTAGTTTGACCTCTCAGACAAGAAAGTCTAGACATTGACCTTGACTGAACTGAACAAACATTTTCTCTTTTCTCTGTTGTTCTAAATAATTTCAAGCACAAGATCACTAGCACAGCTTACACCATTACTTACTCTAACAGTAATACTGGTCACCAGAAATTTTCTTTGACTGCAAAGACAAAAACAACAGTATTTGACAGGAAAATGCCAAAGCCATGACCATAATATATCACAACTGGATAGATATGTATTGCTGCTTTTCCCAGAAATAAAAACGCTCTTTAAAAAGGCAAAGAAATTTAACTATTAGTCCCCTCAAATCAATGCTCCTGCTCCTGCTAATCACATGTGACCTCTATTTTCTCATGCAGCTCTTTGATTGCTAGTACAAAATATTAAAAATTAAAATACAGTTCAACTTAATTAGAGGAAAATATCACTAGTGTGTTCATATGTCAATTTTCCCCGAGCTACAGAAACACGCTAAATCTAATGACACAGAAACACAACTGTTTTATTTTCATTATCCAGATGAAAAATAAGCACATAGAGAATTAAAAGATTACTGTTTTCATATGAGCACTGTCTTAGGAGGAAATGTTTAAAAATAAGCAGAAAAAAAAATCAAAACTATTATTTGGATCAAAGCTGCTGTTTTTTTGTGGGGGTTTTTTGTTTGGTTTTTTTTTGGTTTTTTGGTTTTTTTTTTTTAATATGCTGAACATGTGTTAACAATTGTAATAAAAAAAAGTATTTCTGTGAGCTCTTGGACCTTGTCAGGACATGAAGAAACCTCAGCTAAAAAAGTTTTCCTCTCAAAATGAATTAAAGTTCAGACCTCACAGCTGGCTTTTTGAATACCATACAATCAATAGCAGTGTAATATAGGAATAGTTTTTATTTATTACTCAGTGACTACAAACCTCAGCACATGGGTCAAGCAAAATTAATCATCAACCTGGTTACTGATTTGCCAATGCATTGGAAAACTATGTCTAAGTACATAGTTTGCATATATTTTGAACCCTGACAGCACAAGAAATGCCACCTATCTTCAGCTTGTCAGCCCCTTGTAAAAATCCACTTTACCTCCACTTACATAAGCCCCTTAGGAAAATACCTGTCATCGTTCTGTACGGTGGAGATGCACCAGTTCCTCAAGTCAGTATAATCTGAATGATAACACAAATATCTTGAAGGAAGAATCACCTCTCTCTAAATTCTTCTGAAGTTTGAAGGAAAACTTTGAGACTGTGCAAACCAGGCTCACTATTAAACTTGCATAAACCAACCACATTAACAGGTGATTACTTTGTCATTAACTCTGCCCTTAACAAAGACTACATTTATAACTACATCAAATGTTATACAGCATTCCGTAAAGTGCTCTATGAGGATAGTAGATAACTGCACATACTTATTGACAGCTTGAACTCTGTATTCTTTCAGTCCAGGTTGATTTTCTTAAATTGCTTCAATATTACTACTTCTAGACTTTGCTTCTTTACAACACATGCATTTGAAATTTCTTTGATCTTATATAATCTTTTAGCTATACACGTAAACATTTTAAATGAAGTCTCCTTTAATTCTGTGTTCGTGCATTTCAGTTCTGTTATAATACCCGTTTTCTTCATGTCATACAAGGTTTGGTAAATTTAAACGAGTACAAGGCAAACATTATACATATAAATACATAACTACTGATGTACACATATACACACACAGAGACAATACTTGCCATTACATTTTGAGCCTTTTAAGAGGACAGAACACTTAAGCACGGAAGTACAAAAAAAAAAAACAAACAAACAAAACCAGAAAAGGCACAAAAATCCTGTATTAAGACATCAGTAGTATTAAATCATCTGAAATTGCTACAGACAAACATTTACGCTGGCATTTCCAAGCATCCTAACAAGAAGTGTTGAAAAGGGAGTCTGGTTCAGAGATAGAGTTAAGAGCTCAAACCGCATCCCTTAAGCCACCTTATTTCAATGTCAATTTGGGTGTACGCAAGGCACCAAGCAGCATCGTGTCCACTGGCACGCCAGGGAAGGTCTGACAGGACTGGGCTGTGTCAGTGCACAACGGCGGTACATTGTCTCAGCGATGGACGCGCTACGTGCCAGCTTCCTCCACAGCTCTCAATGTATTATTAAGTGCAATTTCGAACCAGCTCAATCGCAGGGCTAGATGTGACAACCAAAGCGCTTCTACGTTTATTATCTAAGCAAAAAACACAGTGTTATAGACCCTTACTGCTTCCTGCAAATCTGCAGCAATGATGCAAAGCAGCGTTTGTTTTAATTCCCTTTTGGAATACAAATGCCTGCCTTCGTTCTGCCTGTTCCTAACCGAGATGCGCTGTGGACAATAGTTTCTAAATCAGTGACACCTTTTCACACTGTTGGCAAAAACTGGGGGGAAAAAAATAAATATTGTACTTCAATCCCAGAAGAAAGGGGAAAAAGAAAAGGGAAAAAAAAAAACCAAAAGAAAAAACAAATCAACAAATCAACAAACAAACAAACAAAAAAGAAGCAGCTTAAAGAACAAAGACAACATTAAAACACGGTAACAATAAAAGAAATACCAGCGATCAGGGATGAGAATTAATGGGCAGAAAAGCAGCAGCAGCAGCACTTATGGCAGAGGCACAGAGAATCCTCGTTCCCTGGAACTCACGCAACTGATGACCTCTCCAACTGCTGAATTAAGCGGCTCCGGGAAAGCAAACACTGACTGCCTGGTTTTAAGACAAACATCAGAACTTGTCAACTCCAGTAACACAATTACAGGGGATGCGGGGGGAAGAGGTGGAAAGGAAGAGAGCGACAGAGACAAACACGCTGCAGCTTCAGGCGCTGCTGCCGAAAGGAGAGCGGTGAGGAAAGCCCTGAGCATGTAGGCGAGTAAGAAGTGAAGAGCATTTACCGGCAACAGCAGCAGGTTGAGCAGCCCGAATGCCTCACACGGTCTCTGGAAGGTAACTTAGCACCGGTGCGGATTCCTCCACAGGCGAGGGACCCCCCTTTCCGTCCCCTCGCTCTGCCGTCCCCTCCCGTCCCGTCCCTCC
>NW_009942047.1:0-62643 GCF_000696875.1 Nestor notabilis | reverse complement strand
TATTCTATGATTCTATGATTCTATGAATCAGGTTTCAAGAAAGGAAACTTATGCAAGCTTATACATGCTCACAAAAGACATTCCCTGACCTTCCTAACACATTTGCTGCAACCGCAGTTTCCAAAAGGGATGGTGACATAGATACAAAGAAGTGTGTTTAGCTGCTGATCCTCTGAATTTATTCAAGTGAGTAGGGAGAAAATACGTAAGGTCTATATAAGACCAAAGAAAATGGCTCAGCACCAGACATACATTTGCATGTGTCTAGTAGAGGAAATTAAAAGCTTTCACTTATTTCTTACCTGAATTTCTGAGTTTTAGGCTCCTAGCATGCTCCTAGAATGCCTTCCTTACTGGTTGATTATCCAGGCTCTCCCATTTCAATTGGAGAAAAGTATCAGTGGGAAGAAAAATCTGGTTCCCAGCAAAAAAGCAGTACAGAGAAATGTTTGCAAAGTTATGGGAGGGGAAGGAAAAAAAAACCCACAAAGGAAAAACAAAGACATGAAAGCAAACAGGGTGCCCATACTTCACCCACAACCCCATCATTAAGCAGCACCTGAGATTTCTCTTTCTACCTACTGCTGAAAAACTTTCTCTGAGCTTTCAAAGATCAAGGCAAAATTTTTAAAACTGTGAAAGTTTCAGTAAAAACAAAACAAACAAAACCCCCCTGAAAATTATCCTGTAGAAACACAATTTGTTTTCAGAGAGAAAGTTTTTAGTTTAGGAAAACAACAACTACCAAGTACTCCGTCAAGGGAGAGACAGGCCTGGTGGCCAGGGAACTGTAGTAAGTCTCTGGAGATCCCAGTTCAGAGCCAGAGATTTTTTGTGTGAGCCCAATGCCAGAAACACCAGCTGCTAAAAGAACATGAGGATGAGAATCTTTGATTTCCTTGAAAATATAAATTTAGCTCTTGTTAGCAAAGATGTATGCTAAGAGAAACAGATATTAGGGGGGTGAGAGGGAGCAGAAATGACATTAGTTCTGAGCTGTGATCTGGTACATTTCTATGAATAGATTAATTCTGAAATTCACTCCTCTAAATAATTCCTTCCAGCCCATGGCTTAGGAGCATTGATTCATCATCCCAAAGCTTTAACAAATGATAAGGCTAATGTGAGGTCTTTTCCCATAAATAAGGTCCAGCTGAGCACAAAGAAGTGTAATTTGTTCCACAGGAGGAAAGACCTAGGCTGGCCACAGAGAATGGGAAGTTACTCATTGCTGATGGCTAGAAAGTGACCTTTAATGAGAAGGGGAGTCCAGGTAAAGCTTATCGGAGAAATTTCCTAGAATATCTCTGGGATCTCAAGAATGCTTTGATCTGGCTCCTGAACTGTTCTTTGAGTCCGCCTCCTATTAAAAAAAATGGGGGGGTGTCATATCACTAATATTCAGAAGTTGAGAAAGAGGGAAAGGCATATGGAATCACTGCTGTGGTCTCCCCAGGGGACATCACGGAATCGGAGGAGTGTATTTCTGCTCTTCTCTCACCTAATTTCCCTGCACTGCCCTCTTTCTTTTCCTTTTCCCCCCATCCTTTTACTACAACTTATCTAACATTTTTTTATCTGTTTACAGCTTGCTGATTGTAAATTCATCGACCTGGCAAGGTGGTATCTACCTCTTTTTGCTGAAAAGATTTTGGGTTTTCTGATATTTTACTTATTGGATCTCTTTCCCATATAATCAAATCGGGTGAACAGCAGAGGCATATAGCCAGGAGAAGGAAAAGGGAACTCCAGGTATCACCTATGGTAAACTGTCAGTCTAGCCCACAGTGATGCACAAAACTACGCCTAACAGCTCACTCCTATTGAAAAGAGGTGGGCTTGCTGCCTCTGTTGGGTCAGTGGCTCTGGCGCCAATGAGAGTCAATTATAACTCAGCAGAGAAATACTTTCTTCTTGTTGTTGTTCTTTCCCGGTCTAATTTCTGTAGACAAGTAAGTTAAATCGACTAACTGAAGCACCCAAAGGGAGCCAGACCCATCAAAAAGTAAACAACAGATATGCAGAGCTGGGGCTGACTAGGAGTTAGGGTGTAGGAGAGTTAAGCTCCACTCCTTGACAGTGATGATCTGGTACATTGGCTTAAATGGTTCTGGAAAAATGCCTTGGGACACAGAAAAGTGAAATGACTCATAGGTAATTCCAGAGAAAATTTTGATGAAGCTATAGCTCACCATTACCAAAAGAAGGAGGTGCCACTAAGCCAGCTAACTTGATAAATCAACAGGAATCAAAACATGGGGAAAAATATATGTTTTTAACTGGCTTAAAGAGATGACTTAGCCCAACAAAGTAGTCAATAATTGCCAAATTAGTCCGTGGAAGAGGACCAGAGTGCACAGCTCAGCATGAAAAGAACAGGGGACAGAAAAGACAAAAATTGTTGGCCATAGTTTGCAACACCTCGTGCTTTGAAGGTTCACCAGCCTCTTATCTGAATACCTGGAGCCATTTCAGTGCATTTCCGTTAACTTCTCTGTGAGGTAGCTAATGTTACCCATGCCTCGCAGATGAGGAGTTGAAACAAAGAGTACTCAAATAATTCACATTAAGTCCCAGGGAAAACAGGGGTCTGCCTGGAAGCTGAAGCCAAGATTTAACAAGTTCTCTGGTTTTAACAAAGGAGGATAAGTTGCTCCTGGTTCTGAAAACCCCAAGGAAGGCAGTGAATGAAGGAGACAGATGACAGAACATATATCAAAAATCCACCCTTACTACACTCCTCACACAAGTGCTGATTATTCAGTATGCACTGTCTTCCTTCATATATTTGTATTATTAAACAAAATTTGTATTGTTAAAGGTTTTAAATAAAGAAACTTCAGTAAGTACACTGATAAAGCAGCAAATGCCCTAAACCAGAAAGCTGCCTTTATCATTATAATAATAACATGGAAGAGCCTTATAAAAAAAATAAATGAAGTGTACAAATTATACGACATTCATTGCATGACATCCTGACAGCTATGTTAGTCCTGTTAAAAATATCCAGGAGGACGGCACATTGCAGATGGTACTTCATAATGCGTTCACTTAAAAACAGTCATTCTCTACCTCAGGCAGAGCGCAGCTTGATGAAGGCCATAGGACACTTGGTTCAGCCAGTGAAAGCTGCTCGATGAGGGCGTCTTTATTTAGTTAGTTAGTAACTTATTCATTCATTCATTTTATGCCGGAAAATCTGATGAAACTTGAAGGAAAAAATCATAGCTTTGCACCTTTTTTGTGCAATCCACAATCTCATCCAAATAATGTCTGCCTCTCTGAGAGTTACAAATGTGAAGAATGGGTTAAAATGCCCTAGACTTTCACCTCTGGAAACATGAGCTCAAACCTGACTTCCTATAGGTTACCAGTGAAATGATTGACCATTTTTCAGTGCCACAAACCCAATAAATTACGGGAAACCTGATAGGATTGATTGTCAAAAGATGCCCAGGAGTGGAATATCCTGCCCAGGATGAGGTGTCTAAGCAGAACCCTACAAGTGACCTTCAGGAACAGTCCATCTCACAGCCCACCCGACACTTATCCCCAATCTGTTTTGCAACAAAAAAAACACATGTTCGCCTAGAATATCACACAGAATAATATTTTAATAAATACCAAGTAAAGAAATATAATTTTCTTAACAAACAAAATGTCAACTCAACAGTACAAATGTCATATTTACATTCATTTCATTAAGATTTATACCATTTAATGTTGGGCTTTAAGAATTTTACTATAAACAGAATATAATTTTCATATAAAAGGGATGGTATATTTTTAAATCAAGCCTGTAGAAACTCACTCATCAGTGGTTTATGAAACTTGAGTACACTGATGCTTCAGTACTCAATTAATGTCAGGCAATATGGATTTCAATCTGGCTTGAAATATATTTAAACAAATGAAGTAGATACAAATGTTGGCTCTTTGGCCAGCCAGAGCTAAAAATCCATTTTCTACCCCATTTATAATAAGAAGTAATCTGAATGTAATTTATCTAAGGCACAATATGTTTCCCTAATTTTTACATGTAACCATTACTTATAGTTTAAGTAATAGTTATATCCACGGATCTTAGTGCACTTAATTGAAAATGAATGGTATTAAAATGTAGGACTCCATCCTTCAAAAATAAAAGCATTATCCTAAGGAATAATTGAAGGGGAGGGGGGGGGCAGGGCGGGGAAGAGAGTGAGAGCTGGGAAAAGGCAAAGGAAGGGAACCTTAACAAAAATCTTTAAAAGCAAACATTTCTTCTCATTTATGTTATATTAGGATTGTGTTCGAGTGAAATTAGTCTCTCTCAGCCTCATATTTCAGTTCAGATTACAAAATTCTCTCATCTGATTGTCACATTTTGTGCTGAAGTCAAAACCTTCCACAGCAGAGTGACATGTCAAGGGTGACAGTGACAAATTGTCACTAAGTAAGGAATAACACATGACAGGGCGTTTGGCCATAATGAGATATATGCATGCCTCGAGAGCGTTTGCAGGCATGAGGCTGAAGGGCGATTGCTCCCAGCACTCATAACGTTGCTAGGTCTCATTAAGACTTTACATGCACTGGAATAGATGTCTAGTGATTAAAAAGAAAAAAGAAAAAAAAAAAAATTATGAATGAGTAAACCATGGCAGTGAGTTTTATTTTTATTCATAGTTACCGAGAAGTTTGTATGGGTTAGAAAGCTGGGGCAAAAAAGGAAAAAGGGTCTTTTATCCCTCTCTGAAATTTTCTATTCTACTGTCCATCACGGCAATGTACATGTTCTGTCCTTATGAATAGCATCAGTGAAATCTTTGGCCTAATGGACTATATGGTGTTCCATGACACGTATTCATTTGTAGCCATAAACTTTACATGGACAAGGTGATACTGTTCAAACATATAATGATTTTATTAATGTCTCTTTTTGTTGATGTGGGTTTAGAGGTAATACAGGGGCATGTCAAAGTTCACAGAAAGGTTTTTAACTTATCCCTTGTGATTTGATTTCTAATGACTTTTTAAACTTAGTACCTTTTAATTAATTATAAGCACAACCGCTAAATCCTGACAAGACTATCATAACATAGGCACTTTTATGAAGAAGGTCAGCCCTGTGGTTAAAGGGACATAGGAAGTCATATATTCAGCTCAGCCAGTATCTCTCACCATCAGAGAAGGAAGATGAGAAGATGTTCTTATGGAGTTTATTGAGTCCTGAGGACAGCAGGATTCAAAGCAAGATATAGGACAGTTGTTTGTGCAGAAAAAGCTTGAAGTCAGGTCAAGAGAAATGGGTAGAGCTTACGGTCCACCACCAGCAAGAGCAGGTTGACTGACCTTTCCATGCTCCAGGTTCCTTGATTAAGAAAGGCTGCAATGAAATCTAATTTCTTCACCACCTGTAGAACACAGAGCTTTTGAGGGCGAGAATAGTACAATTCAGAATGCAAAGCTTCTTGGTATTAATTTCAATGAATAAGAAGTTTGCCACCAAAAGCAAGACCAATCAGTGACTTTCTCCCATTCAAGTGAAAAAAAGTTTGTAATTTTTGTCTAAAAGTGAAAGTCTCATCCCATTCTCCCCTACAGAACATATACTATCTCATATTGTTTTAAAAAATTAAGAGATACCAGCATTTTATCGTGTTGTTTATCAGGTGCACCCAGAAATTGCAGTGATATTCCCAGATTTTACCATTGAAGAAAGCTAGTTGGTGATAGTGTGTTCTATTTTTTGTCCAATCTACAGAGCACTAGGAGCACTTTCTGTTAAACAGAATTTCCTCATCTCTCTGAAAGAGGGAGAAAAAAACTATCATAACACACAGTAAAATGCGAGAAAGGATAGGTGCTTTGGAAGAGGGAGGAAAACAAGACTGTCCCAAAGTCCAGAAGCTGGGACTGTGTTCCTGCTTTGATGCCTGACATGAAAGCACTTGCTTGTTAAAACAAATCTTAGTGGCAGATCATTTTATTAGTCACAGTAATACTTAGTATTTCTATAGTATCTCTCATTAAAGAGTTTCACAGACCCTTCACAGATAAAAAACAAACCCTTCTTTCCGTTTTGCTACCAGATATGTGTCTTCATAAGCTACAGGGAAATTATAGGCTCAGCTCAATCTGTAACAGAGCAGAAACAGGGAAAACAGATCTCCCAGATGTAAGGAATTTTTCCAGCACGATATTCTGGATATCCTGAACTTATTTCCAAATCTCAATGATGTATAAAACCAGAACTGATATTGAAAGCCTTCCTGCTTGGATTTGAAATAAAAAAGAATTGGTGGGTGCTACCACATTGCTAGGAATGGGGCAAATCAGAGACACTTCCCATTATAGAAAATAGAGCCTATCATATTGGCCTGAGGCCTCAGATTCAAACCCTTATGTAAATTACTCCCGCTGAGGTATTTTTCTTCCTGCCAGGGAGAGCAGTTTGTGCCCTTACCTCTCATCCAGCATGTCCCCAGCCATACATCCCAGACTGTAAACAGCGGTGCCAATCACCAGCCTCAGCTCTCCCATTCAAACAATAAAGTCACAGGCCTCTTGGATCAGGGAACAACCCCTATGGCTGGAGCTGACAACCTTGGATTCATCACTCTCCCGGCAATAAATGAGTTATTCAAGTACATAAATTTCAATTACTCACTGCTTTGGAAAGGGATTTCTGGATTGTATTATCAGCAGTTATATCCTTGGCAGTGGGGCCACCCAGGCATTTTTCAAACAAGAGCGACACCTGGGTTGTGGCATTCACTTGAATGGGCTGGTTTATGCTTGCAACCCTTAACTGTCCCACAGAAATATGTTTCACAGATGGGATGGTCATTTAAACAAACTGGGAAGTGAACACAATGATGGCAGTTTTATGCATTGGCAACTTGTCTGATTTAATTTTAGACTTTCTTGATGGCTGTGTTGGCCCTTGACAGCCATGGCCCCTGGATATTGCAGAACAGGATTGTGGGGGGTTTTTTAGATAGTGCCATTTCTACTTATTATATCATAGCCTTCTACAAAGCAATGCATTTTCTGCTGCTATTGATGGAGAAAAACGATGAAAACTAGTCTAATTGTCGACTTGCACCCATGAACTCTAACCAGCTTTAGTATATTGTCGTCATTTGCCTGAGCCAATGCAAACATAGAAGGGGCAGAGTATGGGGACATGCCCCAAGACACATGGAAACTCCCAAGTTTTGCAGGGTGTCCCACCCTCCTGACCTGAGCATCTTGCACCCCAAGGAGACAATGTCTACCTGTGGGTTACAAGGAGCACATCAGCCTTTATAAATTGTCCAGGCCTCTTGGGAAGTCACATGAACAGTCAGGGAGGTCTTTGGACTCAAACAAATGAAGCTGTAGTAGCCAAAGAATTTTGAAACTGAGGAGGCTCAGTTTCTTCCCAAAGGAATGATCCCTTCTCAAAGGAATGAGCAAAGAGAAAAGTGTGAGGAAAAAGCAAACTGGAAGGACCACAGGAATATGCACGAACGACCCCAAAGTGTGTATAGATTAGTGTATTTTGAATACATTCGGATACCAAAATATACTGAACAAATGCTGTTCGGTTTTGATTATTGAACATTCCTTTATGTTGCCAAGTATAATGGAAGATTTCTTCCATTTCTTCCTGTTCACGTAGGGAATACAGAGACAAGTCTTAGTTAAGGTAAGCATTAAACAAAAAGAATGTGGAAAAGACCAACATTCTG
The DNA here is from genome assembly GCF_000696875.1 of Nestor notabilis. NCBI lineage: Eukaryota > Metazoa > Chordata > Aves > Psittaciformes > Psittacidae > Nestor > Nestor notabilis. The sequence continues at coordinate 54,925 of NW_009942047.1, read as the reverse complement.
AAATTAAAATGTTTTGCTTTTGCTGAGTGACTTTAAAACATAGCTGGAAAGTAGATCCTAGCCACTTTCCACCTGATGTCATAATTATCCATTTTTAAAGTCTATGGTAATCATATAAAGCTTTTACTGAGGTGGGAAAAGGCTCAAAGGAATGTTCAACAAGTTCCTAAAGCCCCTTCTCCAAGGAATATTTCTCTAGGTGATACTGCTGCATTCACTCCATCCTCATTCCCAGATATGGATACAGCCACCTGGGAAGATGAAACTGAAGGTTAAAGTTAAAAAATTTTTGTACAAAGGAGGAGATTGATCAAGTAGAATGAGTGGATTGTGGAGCTCTAAAGAAAAATCAGGCATGCAGGGCCATGCTATACCTTGTCCATCATCTGTGCAGTACCTATCTGCCTGCCACATCTCACCAGTCACTCTGCCTAGTGTTTGCTAGCTCAGCGCTGTGAAGCAGGCAGCAAGGGGAGAAAGAAGCACAGCAAAGGACACAGCAGACTAGATGGTGCTGCATTTGAGCTTCGAAGTTCAGCAATACTCAGGGAGCTATGGCACTTCTTGTGACAGGAGGAAGCCTGCAGGCTTTTTACAACAGTGCTTTCAGTCAGACCAAGTCCGGGAACAGGAAAAATGGCATGAAGTGACTTTCCCACCAGCTCCAGCCAAGCTTAAAAATCTGTTCAAATGGGAATTAATCCTAAGCCTTTAGACAGAAACCTCTTTGAGCTGAGAGTAAACCAGAAACAGTTCTAGGGCTGTCTCTTTTTTTAGTTTGGATGTGTTGCTAACACAGTATAACGCTACAGTCAGCTACACATCATCCCAACTGTAAAAATTAAAAAGAGCTGTTGAATGTCAAGTGATGAAGCACTAAGTGTCACAACTTCAAAAGTCCTGTTTTTCTGGCAATATTTACTTATTCACATGACACATTAACATATGTAATAAGTACATAAAAGAACAAATGTCATATGGAGAAGAGAAGCCAATGTGTACCCATAATATATTGAACAGTATCAGAAAAACCTTAGATAGTTTTAATTTCTTGACTCATGTACCTAAACCACAACCTCTATGCTGCAATAAAGCTTTTTTCTTTTGTGGCTGTCAAGGTTCACAACTATTGCTCCTTTTTTTTGCCTCAACGCACCTAACAGAGAAGTTCATTCAATTAATTTCTTCTAGAGAAGTTTATGGAAAAAGAAAAAAAAAAGAATAGGTAAAGCTATAAAGAAGAGCTGTTCTCTAGGAAGATATTTCAAGCATCTTTATCTCTAACTCTGCTATCTTATCCCATCAGTCCTTAATTCATACAAGCACAGCGCATTACTAAACCATGAGGCTGCCACAGGATTATTGTGTAAGATTATGACCAGATCTTGAAAGTTCATTTTGTCTTGGCTTTTCAACTGGCATACGCTTAACTGCTTTGCTTGCTTCCAAATTATGTCTAATGTCCATTGCATGTGTCATATGGCAAACATCAGCCAGTTCTGCAAAAGCTGTTTCTAAACATGTTTGGTTAGACTTTTTTTAAAGCAAGTTCATTTCCTCTGCCAAATTTAAAGAATAGACAGCCTGACATGTATGCAGCATTTCAGCTTCATGGTCAATAGTCTTCATTCATTATTTGGGTGTGAAAATAAAGTGTAAGAAATTAAATGCTGCTGCAGCCTTCCCTACATCTGATACTAGTAATCGGTTCCTCCAATGAGAATATTATGTGCTTGGTACATACACTAAGAAAATAGAAACACAAAGAAGAATGATGAAAATGTACGAGCCAGATCTAAAAAAAAAAAAAAAATCGCATTATATTTTAGGCAAGTACATCCCAGACTTAAATTCTTTTCTTCTCCAAAAGAATAAAGATTGTATTGATATTCAGCTACTAAGTTAGAACAGATATGTGTTGCCATTTTAGACTTCTGAAGAGTGTGGAGATCTGTGGCTAAATAAATCTCCCCATTTTTAAACTAGCAGAACAGTAGCAAAGATGCTGACTATGTGCTATTCATTATATAAACTAATATATTTGACAGCTGAACTGAGACTCTCACTGTTACCTTCAAACTTGAACTTCGACTTGACCTAATCCCATATCAAATGATAACAGTTTACCATCTGTCCTTGGTCAGCCCAATGGAAGACTTCAAAGGATAGATTTAATAGCATATAGTTTGGCTTTGACATACAGACTGTATCTGTTCTTACTTAAAGAACAATAAAACCTTGTATTACATTTCTTTTTCTTTTTCTTTTTTTTTTTTTTTTTTTAACAGATGGAGGGCTGGTGTCTTATTCCATTCTGTCACCCCATCTGGACGCCTTAAATGTGATACTAAGGGAATCATGGGGTGAGCCCACCAAAAGCTTAGTTCAAGCTGAGATACAGTGAGAATGAAAAAAAATAGACTGATACCTATCTTGCTTCACGGCAAATTAAAGGCATTTAAGGCTGCCATAGGGGAATGTGGAGAAGAAATCAGTACTTGCTTCTGAACTAAGGATGGCAGAGCATAACAATGCAGCATTGTAGTGCACTGCAAGCTCTTAAAGAAGTACAGATGCTTCATCAGTGACATCTAATTGAAAACAAACATAACATTTTTGTCAGTCAGTTTATGTGGCACGTTGCAAAGCAGCAAACCGCAAGTCTAAACATCACAGGAATCACTTTCTGCTTACTGTTCCTCCTGAGATCTCACCTGGCTGAGTTTACCACAGGAAAACATTCTTTGGGGAATTCAGAGAATGTGTTTTACTGTCACTGCAAAATTAACTGTTTTGCTCTTTTCTGAATGAGCTCTTCATTATAACCAAAAGTTCATTTTTTTTTTTTAACTCTGAGTAGTGGATTCAGTTAACATATTAACGGATGAAAGACCACCAAATTCGTTTAGTCTGAGCTATTATCTCTTTTACCATAGGGTAAATGATTGAACCCAGTAATTCCTAAAGGAGAACGTATTTTCCTTACTATGAAAATATAGTAAAGTATAGTTATAATAAATATCATAACAGGGCATGCTAATTCGTTTGCCTGTAAACGCTCTGCAGAGACTAAGGATGAGGTCTTCTCTTGTCATATCTCTGAAGTATCTACAATATTCAGCAGTGCTATAAAATAATAAATAGCAAATGGGTTTATTTTTAGTGGTCATTCAGAGTTTACTCTGGTCATTTACATATGTGGACTTCAAAATTCCCTTGAATTACAGAACAGTGAAGAAAAACCTTAATAATGGTGGCGTGTTTTCATGTTCAGATGATACCACGATCCTATAAACAAGAGCTTCAGTCCCCAGTTATCTTTAACCTAATACTTTTGCTTTTGGCATTAAGAAACTTGGTGGAAGAAATAAAGGATGGCAGGATAACACAAACACAAGTGACCAGCAACTATTAAGAATTTATCCCTATCCCTTCCTGGTGTCTGTATCGCTCTATAGATATGAAAAAGCAATGTAATTCCCTTTTCTCCTAGCAAAGGAATTTAGATCAGTCACCATGGAAAAAAATGCATCATAATGTTGTCATGTCAATCAAAGCTTTGACAGACAATGCCAAATCCAGTGACCAAAGCTTTGTATAAGTACGAACAAGTTTCTGCTCAGCAAATCTCTGCATAGTTCCTTCTCATATTTGAGAATATTATTTACCAGGCGAATCAAAATAAAAGAAGAAAGGAGAAAAAATTAGGTTGATCCAGACCAAATATATTTTTGTGTTTTCTGTGACAAAGATAAGACCCCCACTTTTTTTTGGGGGGGGGGATTGAAATGAATAATTTTTGGTTTGTTTTTTTCTTTTTTTTTTTAATGGCAGAGAAAATGCAAGTCTAAATTGTTACAAAACTGCTGATGCCAACTTCCCCTGTTTTCACCTCTGACTTTTATTCACAAACTGAAATGCTTAGGTACATCACTTAGAACAGAACAGCCCTGTTTTCAGTCTCCCAGGACAGCGCCCCAGCCCTGAAGCAATGAAGCTATTTGACGTATTAATCTCTCCTATTGACACTGTTCCACTTTGGAAAATAAGCATTTCCTAGATCAAAGACTGAAACTTGAGTGGATATCTTAAACACATGACTGCATAATTACTTTATATAAAATATATCTCGCTTGAAAGCTCCAGTGTAATCTCAGCTTCAAAATGCACTCTGGCTGGGGAGTTATGCACTCTTCTGGCACACAGGAAGGGCTTGATTTAAATCCCTGTCATCAGTTCCTCTCTGAGAGACCACAGGACAGCACTTCCATGGAGAGCGGCTCCAAGGAGCCAATTTTTCAGGAAATAATAAACGAACATGCATCTGTATATGTGCTGCAACTTCTGTGCAGTCGAGAACTGAGAAAGAAGGATTTGAACATGAAAACGTCTGTCCTCTACCAGTACCTCGGGCACTCAGCACGAGGCAGGCCAGCCAGCACCTAAACACCCAAATCCCCGATGCCCATGAGGGAATGGCACCTGTCAGTGTTACAAAGTGGAAATCTTCAGAAATTTGTTTGTTTATTGTTAAGAAGTGTTTCAACCTTGTTTCTTCTAATGGATATTTCTCCCATTCATGAGCACACTTCTACTGGTATTCTTGTGGAGGTAACCAAAGCAGCCTGTCTGCTTTGAGACAAAATCTGCAATGATGCTGGGATCAGCACCAAGCTGGGGCAGAAGGAAGCATTTTAAAGCCCTTAAACAAAGATCTTGGTAGGTCTCAGAGCCCCAGTCTGCAGCTCTTCCAAAGGAGTCAGCCTTTGAAGGCTCCAATAAGGTAGTGAACCTGTTTTCTTGGCACTCTGTCCTTTCTCATCTGCAGAGGGAAAGCAAGTCAAGTGTGTCCTTATAAACTACTTTAGTAAAATGGATGTGCAGTACACACTTCATTACAACCACCATGGGGATTAAAAGTAACTTGAGCAAATGGCCCCAGCTCCTTGTAATTATCTTTTGAAGATACTCGGCCACAAAAGAGGGGGGGAAAAAAAAACCCAACCAAAAACCAAAAAACAAACCAACAAACCAGCTTAAGCACAGCCAAGTTTGCCGAGGGACCGGTGAGCAGCTACCACGGGCTGTGCGCCCAGCCCCAAGAGCCTGGCTCTCCTGCACAATGTCCCAGGCCGATGGCAGGGGCAATGGGCCCCAGGAGACAGGGACTGTGCAGGACTCTCAGAGAAGCCCTGCGACGGGTGTGTGCAGGACCCGGCTGAGAGGCGTCCGCTTTGTGTCTGAGCAATGCTGCCCTCCTATGGCATGCCACTCAGCCCACTCCCTTCTGCGCTGACACCCCTCGGTCTCGAATGCTACAACAGGCCCCTAATCCCAACAAAACGGAAAAAGGAGGGGGTACGTGACAATCAATCGGTTGCTCTTCCTGGCTCAGGGCCTCTGAAACATATTCCCAGATGACTGATCCAGCTGGCAGAGCCTCAGACTCTGTCCAGGTGCTCGTGCTTGGCCACAGCCTTTCCCAGCCTTCAGGTCCTGTTTCCTTCTGAAGTCGCTTGGCTGTACAGCTCATTCCCCTGTTAACCCTTTCAGAGGTAATGCAACAGGGAAGCAAGAAGCTAAGTTTAACCTAGAGCGCAAATATTCTTTTAAAAACAAACCTTTGCACCGTGACAAGTGCCGGCCGTAAGAAGCTCCTGACTTACAGTCGTGTGCTCCCCTTCTGCGCTGTCCGGGGGGACTGCAGCTGGAGTCCTTAGGCTGACCCAGTACTGAGTCTTCTTCCCTCTGACCCTTCTTCCTTAAAAGATTATTCTTCTTTTGAAAACAGTTTCTAGCTGCATTCTTACCTACCTACTAGCAAAGCTCCTCTTATTTACTGCCACAAAGTGGCTGCAAATGGCTGTGGAGTTGCCTTTGCAGACCCAGCTCACAGCAGATCTCTGCCGCTTTATGTGGACTCCCTTCAATACCACCACTCAGCACTGATGGTCCCATTTGGGGTTTTCACAGCTTACTAAAATGTCCTTCCACTACACCACTAGTCGAGTCAGTTGAGGCTTGTTTATTGATGGGACCTGGCTGTAAGTCCTGAATACGTGTGAAGATTTATTCAACAAACACTCCATTTGTCTGAAATGTGGAACAGAAGACTGGAAGGTCAGTGAGTAGTTCAGCAACGACAGAGGCCCCACATCCGAAATGACTTTAAGTGGACAAAGGCCCACAGCTACGTTTTTGTGAATGTATTTTTTCTCTTTGTAGAGAAGGAGACTTGAACTGGGTACGCCTCACGGGTTTACAGGCAGCTGCAGAATACAAATGTATAAGGGAAAAGATACCATAAATTGACGAGAATTATCACAGGAAGAGAAAATGGCAATCCATGGACTCAGATCTACCTGGTGCCCTGGATGATAACTGCGTATTTTGAGCACTAACTGAAGTTGGTTGCATAAAGCACTCAGATACACGGAACCACTTTTAGCTAACAGGGAGTATTCTTCTGCCTCTCCCTCAAATCCCCCAATTACCTGTCAAATCATTTCTCCAATAAGAAATAGGTCTGCCTTAAGCCATGCCGGCCAGCTTTCCAGATTCACTGTGGTCAGAGCTCTGCAGTTTTGAGGCAAACCTGTAGCTTTTACATAATGAAAAAGTAACTGTGTTTACCATGTGCCTTCTCAGATGCTTTCACATCTGGATTGTTTCCAGTGTACATATATAGTTTATATATGTTTATAGCTTTATAAACTTTTTAAAGCTTTGGCAGTCTCTCAGCCAGAGCTGTGAGGTAGGTCTAATGTGTGTTTATGGGTCCTGAGCTGAGTATCAAAATGCTGGGAAGTTTCAAGTGCCTTTATGGACTTGCAGGTGGAGCTAAATAGAAGCTGTAACCCAAGTGAAGAGGACAACTTCTGTGTGTAAAAACCCAAGGTTTTTCCTACAACAATTCCTGCCTGAGCCTCACTGTAATCACTTAAATCAGCAGATCCCAGGCAGTGCACTCCTCCCAGGGACCTGCAGAGCCCCACAGCTGTCTGCATGGACACACAGGCTCTCATCTCCCAGTGCCACCCCAGCTCTCACAGTCCCCCCTGACCCACTGCTGTCCACACTGCTTTGCACATGACAACAAGCCTGAACTGCAGGTCTGGCCCACTCTCCAGCCTCCAGTATGCCTCATTTATCTTTAGTCTCAGGCTTTGGTTCCACATCCCAACCCCAGATTTTCCCTAGGCTCCTCCTCAGTGCGTCCTCCTGCTCTGACCTTTGCTCTCTCCTTGAGCTCTGCTGGTTTTACCACTCCACTATGACATGCTCTTGAAGCCTGATAAATAGGTTTTGATGGTAGGCCATAGCTGGCTTCAAGCAGGCAATCCACCAAGCAGTGGAGATTTTGCATATAAAGCTATTAAAACACAAGGTAACATGAAGGGTCAACTTCTTTCCACACTGCTACAGCAAGCAGTGAGAAGATATGGACAGAACACATTTCTGTAATGAGCTAATTACACTTAATACAAAAGAGCATGGGATATCTACTCAGAGGCTGTATTCAACACTGATGGATCTAGGAAAGCTGGACACTGTAGTTTGCATTCTTTACAATACCTGAGCATCTGTTTCAAGCCATTTCCTGACAATCTAATTTCCTTCTTGAAATTTCAAAAGATGTAGGCAACCAGTTTTGTCCCCCCTCACTACCCTCAGAAGTGAAGCACAGCTATTTTTACTAGCATTACAAAACACCTTCCATTTAAACCAAACTTATATAAATAATGGAATACTTTTACAGCTTTTATACATTATGCTAAGCATTGTTATTTCCCTTTTTAAGAAAACACCCTCTATGAATACATATTTAGAATTCTTCCCATAAATTGATGAACTGATTACAATCATAGAATTACCAGAAAACTGACAAATTATAAATAATTATTTCAATAGGTAAGTATACCTGGTCTTCTACTCATGATGTACTAGCAGCTTCCTATAAAATAATAGCTAACATTTTGAAAATACCTGATCCTCAAACAAAAAGAAAATACATACCAGTTCAATGTCCCTACTGTACAAAGTGGAAGGTTTCAGGAATGTAATGGGAGAGATTGTTGCAATTAATCAAGCAATCAGAATTTGCTTTTGCAAAGAACCCTTCTTTGCCTATAAAGTGCAAAGAACTTTTCAGAAGCAGGCGATGAGTTTTCCCTGTTTCCCTGTTTCTTAAAGAAAGGTAAGAAAGGCTCCAAAGCAAATCCTGTCTCAGCAACAGAGACAGACACTGAACCCAGCAGCACACTGAGTCCCAGCAGGCTGCTGTAAGCATTAGGAAGTTTCCCTCAGATAAAGAGGCAGAAATGTGCTAACTTCTGCCCTCCATAACACCAGCGGAATCCTAGCATTACAATTAAGGTGACGACACAACCTAGTCAGTCAACCATTTCATGTCTGCCCAGCTAATTATATTTTAACTGTTGCAGCAGCTTGGGTAATCAATCGGCAGCCACGTGAATGCTTGGTTGGTGCAGCACATATATTTCCCATCTTAAGGTGATTAATGTAATTCCCAGCCCAGCAGAGGCCAGATGATGTGTTCAGTGCAATCTCTGGTATTTAAAAGCAACTGACCAAGAGAAATAATCCAGGGCATACCCACACTACTCCTCGTTTGTGCAGATAAAGGGTTTAGAGAAGAACCTGCGTAACTTCCACTACAGATAGCTCCTTAGATCAGACTGAACGAACTGAGGCTGTTTCACTCCTCAAGGCCCCCACAGGACTTTAACATTGTACCTAAATAATTTAGTTGGACAATGAATCAAGAATAAATGCTTTACAGGACTTGTACGAAGGACCAGGAGGTGAAATGCCATGTGCTGGCTAGGGATTTAATATGCAGTTTAGCACCTGACTTAGCATGTGATGCTGAGCAAGCTGAACCATATTTCTGGTCCCCTGTTTCCTTGTCTTTAAAATGAGGAGGGTACTTAGTTCCTCCTACTGAGGCTGTAAGACTCAATGTTTTTAGAATAGCTTGGGATCACTGGAAGAAAGATGTACAGAATCATTATTGATCCCAAATGTTTTGTATACTCTGTTGCTACACTCAATAAAACAATCAAACATAGAACATGCAAAGCCAACATGTAGAAAATTCTCTATTCCCTCTTTCAACTTTAGCAAGCAGCCCATGGAAATCTTTAGAGTCCCTAGTCAATACTATTTAAGATACCAAGACTGATTTTACACTTCACATTCCTTGTAATTTCTCTTTCTCTCAAACAGGTAGTATTCTTGTGGGAAGGTCTTCCCTTCATAATTATAACAAACAAAGCTTCAGACATGCAAGTCTTCATATTTCAGGTGAAGGCCTAAAATTTTGGACGCTTTCATTATCCTTTCAATATAAAAACTCTTCCCTGGGGACTTTTCTGCTTTTGCTTGAAGGGAAGTATATTTTGTTTCCTTTCAAGATTATAATATATTATTTAATATTAATTTTATTTAATATTAAAGATAATGTCATGACCACCTCATAGACTTGTTTGTAATCCATTTCATGAAAAATCCAATCCACCTGTTGTATAAGCATAGCTTTATTATAAGAACCCATACTGGGTAGCCTAGCAGCAAATTTGTTCCCTCTTGTCCCTTCCAATCATTCATCTTGCACTGCATGTCTCTTGGAGTCATAGGGCCAGCGCATCTTGATAGCCCTGGAAATTATTCTAAATCAATTCATCGTATTCCAACCCAGCACTTCTTCTGATTAGCTTGAAATGGACATTCTAGAGTTAACACTGTGAACTGCTTAACTGGTCACAAGAAGAGTAGCAAAATGCAAGCGCCAGGCTGAGTGACAATGCCTGGCATTGCTTGAGGCTCCAATACTAGAAGCAATGCTGGAAAATGGAAGTAACTATAGGTTTCTAATTTCTTCTTTTGGTCTGCAAAAGATTGTTTTCCATAATTGACCTACACATGCAACTTGTTATGTGTATCTATCAACAGGAAAATATCAGTGATGAGGCACAACTATGCAGCTTGATCAGACACTTGGCTAATTCTCTACTGTTTGAAGACAGAAGGGAATTTCTGAGCAAGGAGCACAGGGCTCTGATCTTAGGACAGGACAGGTAATAAGAGCTGTCCAAGTAGTACTTTTGTCTAGTACCTGAATTATTTAGATCCAGCCCAGTAACAGATGACATTAAAGTATTATGGGCCATGAAAAAGGAATTATTTCTTAGAGAAAAAGGAGATACAAAATCTCCTTCTGAAAACAAAGAAAAACCCCAACCCTTGTTTTAACAAAAGGGTTGTACACTCAGCAGGTTTAGCTAGCTCACAGCAGGCTTGAACGAGCAAAAATATTGGCACAGCAACGGGGGCAGGAACACATAACTAGGGAGCAGCAAAAGGAAACGGGACTGTGCTACTGACCCCATGTACCCATTAGATTGGCTTAGTTGTAATGTGAATCTACTCTCTGACTGATATCTAGCCTATCTATAGAAACGTGTGAGACAGGAATCAACCGAATGAGTCTCATTCTCCAAGTGTAAGACTTGACAGGTTTGAATGTGGGTTTTAGATGCCTGAACAAGGAAGGAAAGAGATTCTGGTGATTAAAACTTTCTGCAGAACAAAAAAATTCCAACCTGAATCCACACTGTGTAAAGCATTAAGGACATCTTTTTATCTTTGGAAATTATTTTACAGTTAACTGAATAACAACTCTGAAAATAAAGCCTCTTTTTATTCTCTCTCCTTGATTTGCAATGGGAAGGCTTTAAAGAACTATATTTGATCCATTAGGTTGAGGAACTCACAGTACTGTACATTGTTTTAGTGTACTAAATTTAGTTGACTCCTGTCTCTTTCAATTACCCTTCTAAAAAGGACAGATGAAAAATAATGTCTCTCTTTATATCATTTGGTTTGCTGTTGATTAATTCTTCTCTTCTAGTGCTTGCTTACGTTTTGTAGGGGTAGGGACAACAGAACAGCTTAAGGGGGGCGGGGGGAGAAAGCCTTAATAAAAAGCTCTTTTTCTGAGTTTGAGCTTGTAGATTCTTCCCTTTCATATTTATATCTCATCAATAAAATGTCAGGATTGTTGATAAGGACACAAGTGTCAGATGGAGAATGGACTGAATCTTAACGTTGGTAAAATAGGCCAACTGTAAGAAATCCTGAATGTAAAAATACGTTTCTACACATGCTATCCTCATCGTTAATGTGAAGCAAAACTAAATACAAGTTTTACATAATTAACCTACTGATTTGTCCATTTTTGCCACAGCAAAGCACTGTAGAGGAATAGCATGCCCTAATTCTTAAAAGAACTGTGCTCCACATCAGGGGTACTCTCAGACAGTTCAGAAATAGTTCGGTTCCATTTGGTATCACTTATGTGTATGCCCTCTGTAAGCTATGTACAACTCTTAACACCCCTCGGCCTCTCAAAAGGAGGTAGAAAGTAGGCATGAATTCTGGGGCGGGTCTTGAACTCAGCTTCTTCTTTGCAAAGGATACGTAGTGAGAGGCAAAGGGTTTCTCACTGTGATGTCTTCCAGCCATCAAATGGTAATCAAATACTTTGATGAGGAGGAAGCAAAAAGATGAATGTGTTTTAGTGATCCGTTTAAATTTCCAAAATAGTAATTGCTGAACTTGACTGCTCTCAAAAGCCTTGTTCTGAAAACAGAAAGAAGCAGCAATGATTTGCCCTGAGTTTCTGCTGAGTCTGAATGATCAAAGATATAACAAAGTTTTATCCCCCCATCTTTTTTTTTTACAGTTTTTTGACGGGGCTGATATGACACAAAAACGGGGAAAAAAAAACCCAAAAAAACCCCAAACAAAAAAGAACAAACCAAGCAACCAAAAAAAAGCCAAACAAAACCAAAAAACAAACAAACAAACAAAAAAAAAAAGCCACCCAAAACACCAAAGACAAAAACCCAGTCCAGGCTTCTGGAGAGGAAGGAAGTGATCCATTCAGAAATCCACTAATTCTTTCCAACCTTTCTGTTCAAAAGATTAGAAAATTCTCCCTTGATGGTGCTTCATTGTCGGGATTAATCTACCACTAAAATCTAATGTAAAAAACTTTGCAGTGATCATGTATGTTTCATTGATTCCTCCAGAGAAACAAAAAGCATGAGATCCAGATTCTGTAATAGGACCTGAAAGAACTCATGACAGGATTGAAAAACTTTCTATTGCATCCTACAACAGTGCTGGTAATAAATTGGGTAGTAAAGTAGTATCAAAGGCAGAGGGGATGATTAGCAAGTGTATATGGAATTGCTGGGAGTTGTGACTTCCTAGAGACAAGTGTCTGTGGAGCAGATATCCTGAAATCCCTCTTTACCATCCACCCATCAGATGTTCCCTACCCTTTATCTTGATGAATGTCTTCTTCAGACATTGGGATGTCACCAGGAACTGGGGAAGAACAGATCACATCTGCACCGTAGCTGGTACAAGCATAACTAATTGGCAATGCCTATAAATTCTATCAGGCATGTAGAAGTGCAAGTCTGATAGTTTTTTGTGGTCTGACGGCTTAAATAACTTGCCAGCAGATCATATACTAGAAACATGTCACTGCTTGTGATACAATGGCAAATGTGTTCTTGCCCATAACTGGAATGCACTCAGTAAGGCAGAGACTGAAATTTACCAGTTCAGACAAATATATGTTCTTTAGGTTGTTACAAAGGCAACAAAAGAACGGAAATATCTGAGTAGACATTCATTATTTTCTTTATGAACAATCTATTTAATGAATGTTGTTTCACAGTTAAAGCTCCACTTTATGAACAGGAGACATTCTTAAGAGAGAAAATGATGCAAGTCCCTTTGCCACCAGAGATTCAGATCCCTGTTTGGCTGGTATTCTATTAGACTGATCAACTGTTGGGCAGACCAGTCTAGTAGAATTGCCCCTGGCACTTCTCTAAAGAAGTCTTTGCAGTTAGAAATAAAACTTTCAGTTTTAAGAAGTTGGACACTTTCCATTGCTTGCTGCTGACCTACATGGGCTATCCATACATTCAGGCAGGTTTCCACAGTAAACAAGCTCCCAGTGGAATGCAACATGATATACAAAAATCTTTGTCTGTCTTCTAATCTAGATACTTGAGAACTCATGAGATAATTAGGGGCTTATAATCTATGCTGTCTCTCCCTTGGGGATCATTAATACATTAAGAAACTCAAACACTCCTGAGAAACCATACCAAGACGATATGTATACACGAAAATTATCATGCATACAAAGTAAAGGAATACTCTGGCGGTTGAACATCATACACCTGGATGAAACCGTTTTCCAGAAAAGTCACTTCTTTGGTACAATTTTTTCATTCCCTTCTTTCAGAAAAGCTAGTAAGATTGTTGAAGGCAACACGATACTGTGGAAACACAGTGAACCATAGGCTTCTCTAGCAAGTCACATGCAGATGTGTCTGTAGGGGAGAAGTAGAGGGAAAATGGAGGGAAGGGGAAGAACAATGTCTGTACATCTTGCAAAGATCTGAGGAGTTGCTATGGTAGAAAAGAGGAATAAAAGGAGAGAATTTAGAGGAGAGCAGAGAGCAAAGCCTTCTCCACTATTTGTGTACCCTTGAAAGCTCCCTGTGATATTACAGTCCCTGCCAAGCTGTGAAACCCAGCTGACCCACTGTGAATTAGTAGGTCCCCCAGTACCCATGTAGGACTCATACTTCTGGTCCCAGGGTTTTGAACCTTGCAAGCACAGCTCTGATCAGAACAGTGCACCAAATAGCAATTATCATTGCCTGCACTTAAAGAGGGAAGAAATCAGATTAAATAGGACTGAAAGAGACAGATGAAGGAGATACCTGAGGTGGATGGCTCTGTTTTGCTTTTGTCAGGCAGATATGATGAAGAGGAAGCAGCAAGCCAACCACTGGTGTAAGAAAGGAACACACCTTGAATCTTCCACCCCAGGCAAGAAGCAGAGAGCCTGTCCAGAACAACAATGCATTTCCTTAGGTATAAGCACAATGATCTGTTGTGCCCTGGCCTGCTCCAATGCTTGCCAGTGTTTCAGGTCTGCTATTATTCCCCTCATTTTCAGTGCTCTTCAGGGCAATGTAAATTTCCATACGGCTAATAGTTAGCCTAATAAGGCTAAACAATTAGTCTAATAAACCTAAAGTACTGGGTACTATGCAGACGGGTAAGAAGACAACCACCTCCTGAAAAAGCTTAAAACAAAGCCAACATGCAAAAACTGTGAAGAACACAGCAAAACCACAACATATTTCAATACATTTGTTTCTTACTCCTGCAGCTCCTCATTACCTCTGTCACTGTACTCTTAGGTAATCAAGGAATGCCAAGTTCAGGCATAAGTTCTGTGGGCTAGCTTAACAGTTACTGTGTTGCAGTGTGTAATTTCAGTTAAGAATTACTCATTCCTCTCCTGTGATTTTGCTTCTATCACTACTCTTAAAGGATAATTCAGCAGTGTGCTAAATAGCCAGAAACATTGTCTTTCTGGTGGACAAGGGCTATATATTTAGAGGAACATAAACTTGATTTTCAGATACTGGATACCTGCAGCTCTTACTGGCTGCAAATAATATTTTGAGCACTACCATCTTAGAAAAGTCAAAGTCTATAAATTACTGACGATGAGCTGTCAGTGACAGAAGGAAATAATTGTTAGACCACATCCAGATATTTTCAGAACCATACGGTCTTCTAAACATGATGCTTTTACCGAACACCTTCCACTATGGCCATCACCAAGCATTATTAGAAGTGAGTCAGGGATTACACATTTGCTAGCACAAATCCACCCTCACCATTCCAGAGGAAACAGCTCCATAATGAGAGATTAGCAAGAATTTAAGAATAAAGGCCTTTTTTTTTTTTTTTTTTTTTTTTTTATAGATGTATCTGTTTTCAGAAAGGAATTCAGTTTATTGGTAAAACTGGGTTTGTTCAGGTTTAGCAGCAGATAGACAAAATTAGCTGGAGGGTTACTTACTTTCAAGTAGATTCAGTGTTCTATTCTTCTCCTGGCAGAAAAGAAAAGGAAAATACCTTCAGGTTTTCAAGGCACAGATCGTGTATTTCTTGTGGTATGAAGTAATTTCTTTTAACATTCAGCTGTGCAATTCACCAATTCCCAGAACTGCATGTTATAGTTTGCATTCTGAACAAAGCTAAGTACCTTCCCTTCCAGGGCTCTTTTGTCTTCTAAATGCACCCTCCTTGGTAGTATTTCATGTTACTGTGTTCTCACTGCTTCTGTACAAATGAACATATTAATCCTTAATTTTCTAGGTTTCTTGCTCCATTTGCCAAGGAAGCATTTTTCTTCTCCCAGAAGCTGCAGATGCAGGTTACCACTGTGCCAGCTTCCTCCTGTTTGGAGCCGTCTGGCAAAAGGAATTAGTTCAGGAAAGTTCATGAAAATGTATGTTTTGTTTTCACTTCTACTGTACTTCACAGCTGTCTCACTGCGTTCTCATCACCTTTCTTTCGAGTATACTTATGAAAACCCATCACAGCAGCTAAGGTCTGCAGGGTTAGAAAGCTGACCTTCCAAGACAAGGGGTAGAAATATGGGAGGCAATCTTTCTCTCATCAAATGACAGTTCCTCCACAACAGTTTTACCCTTTCGGGTATCCCTTAGAAAATGCGAAACCTAAATTTTGGCTTGTTGCAGCACTCACAGTGGTGAAGAAAAAGCTGTCAGGATTCACTTGTCAGCAGCTTAGGTAGTTATAGAACTTGAGGTCCATTTAAAAATACATCAGGTATTTGTAAGTGGTAGAACTAAATGCAAAGGCATTAAAATCTGGCATAGAAGCCTACATGGGCAGGATATGCTCCAGCCTGAAAGAAGGCAGGTTTTGGCTGGGATAAGATGAAACACAGACAATGAGAAAGAAGTACAAGTGCAGTACTGCTGATGATTACATGTTTAAAAACATGGCATGTCAGTGTGGAGAAAACTAGTCTGTAGCACCCAGTTAGGCCTGTTGCATTTTTCTCATTTTTCTAAGTTGTCTGTCTCACTCTGCATCCAGGCAAAACTCATATCACAGACACAGTATATTTCCTCTTCTATATATTCCTTCAGGAGAAAAGGAAAAACAATAAACAAACAAATAAATAAAAAGCACCCAAAAAAAAAACCCACCACACAACCCAGAACTGTTGCTATAGAGGTATCATCCACAGAGAAAAAAGCCTAAAATGAAGCAGCAAAGAATTCATGGAATCACCCTTCTAAATCTTCAGCCTTTCAATCTTGAAAATACAAGTGAAGAATACCGAATTGCATGTGAGTTAGCATGCAGCTGCATAAGGCTATCCATGAGATCCCAACTAGAACTGTAGGAATTTCCAAAGACGACGATCTTACCACACCTGCTTTCTCCCTGCCTATGAGAAAGGACATCATGAAAATAAGTCCTCAAAGAGAGAAAAGAGATTCCTTCTCCGAGTACTGCACCATTGCAAAGAGCCCAGCACCCCCACAACAGCACAGGAGGTGAAGGGATTGGCACTTACCACCACAGTTTTCCAATCAGTTTGATGTTGCAGTGCAGCTAAAAGCAGCAGGATCTGAATCATGTTCAGTGAGCACCAGCTCTGCATCTTGTTTAACAATGGAACTGGTCCACTGTGAAAACTCTAATTTAGATGTCCCAGTATATATGATGTTAAAAACATACATACACTGGTTATTCAGACATAATCTGGGGTTTGCCTCACACTTCCTATAATGAAGCTACTGATACTAAGCTATCACCACCGATAAAGGGCACTGCAAACCATCAGCAACTGGTAGGCTTTCTATTAAAACTGTAGCAGTATTAGTATCTGGTGTCTTTACAACAGTAAAGGTTTCTTTTCTCTGAGTCTGAGAAAGCCATTATTTGTCACAGGATGATCCAAAGGCTGTTAATCTCCTGTCTACACCTTAAGAAAGAAAACAGAAGAAAAATCTAATTCAGACAAATGCTACTAGGGATAAAAAAGTCAGGCTGATGCTATGTTAAATTACTCGGGAGGCTGAGGTATCCAGCCATGGTCTTCAGTAAAAAAGAAAATTATAGGGTCTATCAATTAGAGAAGCCGTGCTCTGAGCCTATGTGCTGGCATGCTTACAGTTTTTTTAATGTCTGGCAGGATGTTTTACAAACTAAACTCAGCAAGATGACAATTCTACCAGAAGGTGCTTCAGATGGTTTTGCTAATAATTTTGATCAGCTGAAATGGAGAAAAACATCACTTCATTTATTTGGCTTTTCCAGAACCTGTCAAATCTGAGAAGTATTAACTGCCCCCTTCTGCACCCCGTATCTCTCCCACCTTCCAGAAAACACACTTCAGTTTTTGGTTTTGTTGGTTTGTTTTTTTTTTTTTTTTGCAAGTTTTCTGCATAATCTGCCTTTGTTCCCCAAACAAACTTTGGTCATTCTTTGTGCATTTCCTTTGCTAGAAGGAAGTGCCATTTCTCGAGAATATTCATTGGAGGCTGGTACTACTACTGCTGCAAACATCTAAGTGCTAACCACCATATATTGGCTTTTGTTTTAATAGCCTTTTAACCAACTTTGTTAATGGACTGAATGCAATTTAGATATGGAACTTGGCTAAAATGTAGCTTCAATTGGCTATTAAAATTTAAGAGCCAACTAAGATAGCTAATTACAAAAAAGCTCCAGTGATAATGCTAAGCAGAATTAGTAATAGCAAATGACAGTCTGTCTAGTCTTATTCCCAAAGGGAAAGAAACTCTTAACTGAGAAGTCAACCAGACAACGTGCAGAAAACCTAATTGCATTACTGGTATTATGGCATCCCAAATCTGGCAGCTCACTGGGACAAAACAGTGAGAAAAGTCTGTCAAACTACTCAAGAAAGCAACTGACCCTCTTCTTAATGCTAGCTGCAACAGATAGCAGGAATTATGTTATTATTTTACATTAACTGACTGGGAAATATTCCTGCTAAAAATATCAAATCGGCACCATCTAAAAAATATCTTATACCCATCCCGAATTTGATTCTCTCTCCAGATATTTTAGATTAGGGGAAAAAATTATAAACAATCTGTCTGCAAAATGTTCAAGCACTAAAGAAACATTCTGTGCTTCATTATCAATATCCTCATTACACCATCAGCTGAAGTGCCGACTAGTTCTCCTGTGAAGATTTATCATGTATGGTGGCCACTTTGAAACATAGGTAGCGGAGTCTTTAACATTCCCTACTCAAGTGTTTCCCCGCTGTGCCTGTAAATGTCAGTCCAGTTTTTTCACGGCTGTGCGCACAGATTAGAAACAGCAGGAGAGCTTGGGAGTATGACTACAATACCAGTAAGGACACTTGTCTTCATGGCACTGCTCAAGTGATTCTTGGAATGCAGGACCCTGCTGTTTTCTAATATTTACACACAACTGGAGTCATCAAGAGCAGTAAATGCAGTCTAAAGGCAGCTTGCTTCTTTTGTGTTAGGGGCTTTACTTTCAAACAGGGATGTCAACAAAATTCTACTACACCCTCCGCCTCTTAGAAAGTGCTGTATTTCCCCATCACTGTTTTGCAAAATACCAAACATACATGTGTGCAAGCACAGACTGTGTGTAATACATACGGAAGTACTGCAGGTATTATCACAGCCTTCCACTTGGCTCATCCTGACTGGCCCACACTTCAAGCATCACTGCAGTTTGCAGTGAGCCAGAGGCATTCTTGCCCATGAAGACTGTAGCTTTGCAGAGTCTCCTGTATGCAGTGACAAGACCCAAAACAACATTGACCTAGAATGGAAAGCACCCTTTTTCTTCACAGAACACTTGCCAGTACAAAGGATATTTTTGGGGTGGGAAGAGGTAGAAGTGGCTTATGAAATCTGCACCTCAAAACATTCTTTATAAATAAATGGAAATGTCTGTTTGTTGTATTCGGCTTTGGTAGTGTCAAAAGAAAGCACAGTCCTTGAAACTTGGAAAGTAAAGAAGGTAAATAAGTCACTAAAAAAATTAAAATGTCCAACAACTGAATTACAAAAGAACAACATTAACTTTGAGTATGCAAGACAAGCAAGAGAATACAATATGCTTTCCTGACAATAGTTATTCAGAATAGTCTAACATACTGTTTGAACAGAATGATTAAATGAAATCATTAAAATGATAGTTTGATTTGAGGAGTTTTAAATATAAGAGAGGCTTTAGCAGTCCTATTTTTACATCTGAAACAAAGAGAATGCCAAGCTTACAGTCGTCAGCCACACTTTGCTAATACCCAGGAAAATGAGCCTGTACAGCAGTCAGAACAGAAAGGAGGAGGCATGACACCTTTTAAATATGTTATTCCAGTTTTATTTCAAAACAACTGATTCCCTTGTTTTCAAAACATGGCCTCATCATTCATTCAACATTTTATGCTACAACATATTTATTTCAGTCAGTAGCTACTCAGACCTTATACAATCAGGCAAGCAGAGCACTTGACATCCACACAAATACACCACCCATTGGCTCATATGGATTCGTTTTGGTTTGCTAAAATACATAAAGCACTCTCCCTGACAAGAATGATGTTCATGCCCTAATTATACCCTAAGTATTTTTGCAGTATTTAAATGAAAAGAAGTGGTATCTCACTGGTATTAAACACTGCATTTTTTGTCTCACAACTCTGAAGAGAAGAATCAAAACTGAGGAAGGAAGTACTTTTAAGAAAGGTTTTCGAAGATTACTTGCTTCTCAACTATTAAAAAAGGGTAAATCACCATTTTGTTATGAGAAGCACATGCAAGCCAAACTTTTACTGGAACAAGATACTTTACAAAGTTATTATTAATTATAACTTTTCTAGCCTTTTCACTAACATAGAAAATCTGAGGGAGGCATTGAGAATGGGCATTGGGCTTTTTTTGGCTCTTTTCTTTGCCCTGGGCCTTGTCTAAAAATCTGGTCTCTTTCTTCCTGGAGAAACTCTGAGTAATCGGAAAAGTTATATAAACAAAAATACTATGTAAAAAAATTCACTACCTGTCCTCCAAAGAATTGCTGAAATGCACTTTATAACAAACTAGAATGGAATGATGAGATTCTTGTCTTATATCCTCTTTCTTTATTCATACATGAGATACACTTAAAAGATGTCTCTACCATTTCAGACTTCATCTCAGTGTACATCTAAGTGACCTCCAATATGACTTTACTCAAAATCAGAAGAAATCAGATGCAACAACTACCTGTTCCTTCTAAAATACCTATAAGGAAACTAAGTAAGGCTTTATTTCTACATTATAAAGCAGAAAAAAGCATTTTTAGTTTGCCTTTAAGATATGAATTCTTGCATATAAAAAATAAAAATGCATCCTCACTTCAAAGTTGGAAAATTTTGCATTAGTATTTAACTATACATAAATTATGCAAATATGTTAATAAAACATTTATTCTTCAAAACCAGGTACAAACAGCAGTCGTGTTTTTACAGGATTCATTGTTTAAAAAGGAAAGAAAAAGTCTCTCGTGTTTAGCAACTGACAAAAGCCCAGAGGTGAGCCAAAAAGCAACTTAATTTATTGTTCCATCTATTTATTTCTGGACTCTCTTTCTGGTTGCTGTGCCTTTCTTGGATTTTGGTGAGGTCATATTCCGGGTTCTGGTAGCTACTGCGTCTGCAATTCAAACAAAAAAAAGACAAACCTTTCTATAAAAGTAACAGAAATGGATCACAAGAAAATACTTGTAGTCTTTAAGAGGACAGATCATCTCAAATCATTCATTTAGTTTTGACTGGGAGCAATGGGGGCACACATCACACAGACTCAAAAGAATTTACTGTCATTTCTGAACACTGATTTTCCATGAAAAACACATTGTACAATTCCACTTCTCAAACACTAGCATTACATACAGTTGAGTCAATTTAATAGCCCACCTCCACCAAGAGATGAAGAATCTGATCCTCTTCAAAACCTAAGCTCCTCCTTCCTCCCCATGCACCAACTTTTAGTTCTATGACCCGTCCCAGTATGAAGCCATGCTTGGTATTCTTTGGACCTTTTCCTAAACTGATCCAGCTCCATAAGCTGGCAAAGAACTTTTTTTGGTCTAGTATTCTCACAGCGTTAGTGGGTTGCAGCATCTTAGAGCGTTCTGAATGGAGCTGGTAGAAGGGGAGGTGGAAGGAATACAGGTAGAAGATGTCAAGCTGTTAAATCAGCTCAGCTACAAGTGCAACTTTATCTACAGATTTCAAGTCATTATTTGACTAGTTTATTAACAAAGGTAATGAACAGTGCCATCTAAATAAGATTCCTAACAAGGCTGGCAGACAGGTTATTCAAAGAGACCATACTTATATATGCAATTATAAGAACCTCCCTGCACTTTGATGCTTCCCTGCCCATTAGCAGGGAAGAGGAAAAAAAAACCAAACCCAATCCACCACAGCTCATTTCTGTAACTCACATTCAACTGCAGTAACTTTAAGAAAAACATATCACATAAAATTTCTACCATTTTTGTAAATGCAGTAACAATGAAATGCTTTTCATTTCCTAGTCACAGTATTTTTTTTATTATTATTTAATCCTGACTTCCTCCTCAGAGTCAGTATGCCTAACTATTTAAGTTCTTGCTTGCAAAACTGTATATAACTCTACAGTTCCTGGTCAACTTCTTAATGTGCATTACTGACAAAGAAAAAGAGGTAAAACTGAGTTTCATGGAAGTCCATAAGAAAAAAGGTGCTTCCACAAGATGACAGTCTTTGAATGGTGTGAGTTACTGATTGTTCAAGCTCAGGAAGTGAATTTTGGGGAAAACAAGGAGGCAGAGAACACTGCAAAACAAGCCAAATAGTCTCGAGTCTACCCAACACCAAAATCACACCAAGAAAATCAATGAACCATTGCAAACAGTTTTGCTTTCATGTTTGTTTAATTTTACATAAGTTAATTTGCTCATAAAACGTTGATTTGAAATTAAAACCATCAAAATTAACCTTGAAGAATTTTTCCATTCTTGAAAACGAAATGGAGAGTGAAAAAATACTCTTGTTCTTTTTTTTTTATCCAAAAGCACTTGCTGCTTTCAACATAAAACTATAAATGGGTTTTTCAGACAATATATCTTTAATAAATCACTTTAAAGAAATGGACAGCTTTGGTGTCAGTATCTCATTGAGCACAGCAGCTTTATCAAAGGAAGATCTGTTCTGGCAAAACACACACATCCCAAGACTTCCCCCTATCCTCTCCCCGCAACTGCTTTGCAAAAATCAAATCCATTCTGGTACCCTTACAAGTACTGGTCACTAAAAGCTACACAAGCAGTTATCATAAAATAAAGTAGTAAATTTACTAGGTAAATCATTCCTTCTTGCAGCTAAATTCTGGTTTATGTTTAAGAATTAGTTTCTAATTTTCAAAGTCACAAAGTATTTCAGCTACGGTAATTGTGAATTCTAGCAACAGACAAGTCTTCTGAATTTTCAAATTAGGTAGTCACAGTGGTATGTAAGCCAAGTTATTCTATCAACTGCATGAACCGTACCAGTTTACTCATTTCAATCCCTTCTGAGATTTTTTTCCTGGAATCCTTGAATTGCAACAGGAAGCAGAGAATTACCAAAGTTTCCTCTTCAAGAAAAAGCAATAGCTTGATCTTTTTCCCTTTCATTAATCTTCACTGGTTTTGACTGAGGTAACTGATTTTTTTCTTCTCCTCCAATCATAGCCTGTATAATCAAATGCTGCAATGACAGGTCAAATTCATGTGCTATTATCAGAAAGACTGTCAATATGAAAATTATCACCTTCGGTAGGAAACTATTACAGGTGTTTGGTTAGAAAGAAAAAACAAATGAGTCATCAGATTTTCATGCTTGTATTTCAGGAATCTAGTATTTCATGGTCATCACAGACAATACAAGCAATTAAAGCTTACTAATTCCTAATTCAGTAAGAGTTTACCCATTTCTCGTTGCCTATGCTGGAAAACCAAAAATGAGAAGAGAGCTACACTGCCTCTGATTTTGCCTTTATTTTTATTGCATTAATGAGTTCTTTTTTAAGGCTTTTCTAAACAAACCATCATCATGAAGAATCTCTAAGTGAATCATAACAAAAAAAGGAAAAAAAACATACTTGTCATGGTTCTTTTATTCATCATTGCAAACTTAACCAGCAGAAATATTCTCTTAAACTATATGATTAAGCTAATTACGTTAAACTCAGAATGACTGCTCTCAACCCATGTTTAGCTTCAAAGTTTGCAGCTATTTCAGAGCTGAAAGTCTTTCTGCACTTTCAAAATTAGTTAACCTGATAACGTATATTGCCCTCTCCCCACAAACTTTTCTTGTGGGAGAAATGCCAATTCCGTTTCTGAAAATGGAAACCCTCTGTGGGCAGCACCAAATGAGGACACAAACAAAGCTATTACAAGCAAAGGAGAGGGTTTTTATAAAGCAGATTAAACTGAATTAGGCTGCAACAGCAATTTAAATGAGGAAGAATTATATAGGCAAAAATAAACCAGATGGTGTCACTGCACAGCTTGTTTTGAGACTGGAACAAAGTTCAGCAGAGGCAGAGTTCTACAGGCTCTAGAGAAACTATTAGACAAGTTGACTGTGATATCTGATCCTCTCCATGTAAACGGTATTAAAAAGCAACTTTAAAAAAGGAACCCAGCAGCACTGTGTATAGTTTTGGGCTCTATCCTTCAAGAAAGTTTTGAGAAAAATGGGCTAGGGGGGAAATCAGGAGTGGTAATCATGATGATTTAATTTTAGCTTAACTGAAGAAAGGAAAAAACGATGAGAGATGTGATGTGCAAAAATACATCTAATGTGCAAAAAGTTGCTGCATAAAAGGAAAGCAATATTCTTGTCTGTAGTGGGCAGGACAACTAATAAGCTTAAGGGAAATTTGTATTAGCTACTAGAAATACTCCTTTATCTAGCACTTTTTAGTAGTAATGACAGTTAAATATTATAAGTGGTGTTGACCAGGGGTGTTTTAGAAGCTTAATAATCGAAGTTCTAAGAGAAACTATGGTATGTATCAAGATGAACACTGATGTAAATATGCCTGTCCTTAGACAGGTGTATAGAGCAGACCACCTCCCGACACCCCTTCTTACCTTGTTTTCCAATTCTACGCACACTGTTATAGAAACATGCGAAAGTCTTATAAGTAAGAGAAATAAAACTCTACTTGAGTCAAAAAAATGAAAGTTCCTATAAAATGACAGAGGTTCCTTTGGTGAGAATAACCATCACAAGTCCCAGGTTTCCCACTTAACTGCCTGCACTGATGGAAAGGACAGGGAGAGATTCTAAGCATGAAAACAGCTACTGAGCAGATGAAAACAGGTATGATTTAGGTGTTAATGGTGACTTCTAGATTATATGATAGGCTAGAATATTTGAAAACAGAACCACATACACATTTCAGACTGTAGGCAAGCATCAGGTAAGTGAAAAACATCTAGCAGCAGGCGTGCTGGCGATGTCAGCAACTGCATCACTTGCATATGCTGTATTTCCACCTGGCAAAGACTGAGTATATGCCAGCTCTGTATAATGGCTGAAGAGTATTAGCAATTCTAGCCTATGCAAGCTCTTAAACTAGACCTCTAGTAATCACCATTAAAAATCACAGCTAACATACTTCACCCTCAAATGCAGCACATGTAGTTGAGTAGGCTGATCAGATACTGAAAGGTTTTCTTTCTTAAAAAAAAAAAAAAAACAACACCCGTGTGCACACATATGTGCATAATCTCTCACACACACACACTTTGCTATATGTTTGTCTCGTTAAGAAGCAAAGGTCCATAAATCTGGAGTGTTGGACCACGTGGTGGAGAGTTCTCAAGTAGTTTCTGAAAAAGATGCTCTTAGATTAGACTCTACATAGACGGAACTTAATCATCATTCCTGTGTAGACACCTGTGCCACAGCCGGTTATGACAGAACTAACATTTCTTTATTACTGGTAACTTCATTCTACATACACTGTATTGCCACAGTTAAGCCAAGAAGTGATGCAGTAGGAATGAGAGGACTACTGACCTAGCACAACTCTCCCTAGACAACCAGATACGATCTTGCACATGCCACTATATCAGACCTCAGTGCATTAAATTAACCCAAGAGTATGTTTTATTACTAATTTAAATAACTAACTTTGGGCTTGTCATTTCCAAAGGAGACAAATTCACGACTGTCAGCTCTTCAAAATTCTTCCATTGACCACAGTATCATTTTTGTCTTGCAAAATGTGCTTCGATCAGATTTCAGCTGTCTTTGACCATAACAAATAACCACGTCATTTGCTGGATGCCTCCCCAGGAAATGCTATTTGTTCAACTGCACCTTTAAAAGGTTCTACAAGAATCAAACTGGTAAAGGAAAGCAAGAGAACAGAACCCATTTAATTGCTGTTTACCAAAAAAAAAAGCATTGGAAGCTGAAAGACTACGCTCTGTGCCCAGCTGCAAACATAAAACGGGAACCGAAGCCAGGCTGTGCAGTATTTAATGAGACTTTAGCATCATACTTCTGTACAGTTCTCAAATTAGTTTGGGCAGTTTGAATATGGTGCAAAGGAAGAACTACTTTTCTTTTAAGATGATGAAATAAGGAAGAGCACGCAGTGCTCTGACAAGCCCTTTCCCAAGTCAGCCGGGGAACAGTGTACAGCTGATAAAATCTTGCAGTGCAACACTTCTCAAACAACAATTTTCCAGTAGTTTGAACGCTGTTAAGAAACTACAAGGGCAACAAATAGTAGTTTTGTTAGTTGGCTTGTTCTCTTTACTCTTGAAAAAAATGCAAACTGGGGAAAGACTTTTTAGCAGGGCCCGTTGCAATAGGACGAGGGGTAATGGTTTTAAACTAAAAGAGGGGAGATTCAGGCTGGACGTAAGGAAAATACATTCTACAATAAGAGTGGCAAAATACTGGCACAGTTGCCCAGAGAGATGGTGGATGAGCCACCCTTCGAGACATTCAAGGCCAGGCTGAATGTGGTTCTGGTCAATCCCATCCAGTTCAAGATGCCCCTGCTCATTGGAGGGGGGCTGGACTAGATGACTGTCGTGGTTTAAGCCCCTTTGGCTAGTTTGGGTCAAGTGTCCTGTGTCTGCTTCCTCCCGGCTTCTTGTGCCCCATCCCCCTCACTGGCAGAGCAGGAGACTGAAAAGTCCTTGATCAGGGAAAGCGCTACTTAGCAACAACTAAAACATTGGTGTGCTATCAGCATTGTTCTCAGACAAAAGCTGGAACACCGTGCTGCGCCAACTACTAGGAAGGAGAAAAGTAACTGGTACAGCTGAACCCAGGATAATGACCTTTGAAGGTCCCTTCCAACCCAAACTATTCTATGATTCTGTGATTAAATATGGACTTGATTTCCAGGAAATATATGATTGTGGGGTGGGGACGAGGGAGAAGAAAGTTAGCTTGTAGAGTTATGGGATAGGGTTTGGCTTTAGGTACTCTGTTCTTCCAAGCTGTCTGGTTCCTGCAACAAATACAGCTGATACATTTCCATATTATCATATGGAAAAACATCAGGACACAAAAATGTACTAATTGATGATTTCATGCCTGTGTATTTCCCGAAGATAACATCAAATTGTGAGTGTGCTTTTAAAAATTTTAATATAAAATTGTTCCAGATAAAACTATAGTGGATTTATTTCTACTTGTAAAAATTACTTTACTGAAGACATTCCAAAACACAGTTGCACATACACATATACATCAGCAGCCACATGCAGCATGTGTTTAAAAATAGCCTCCCTGCCAACCACACAGTGATTTGCAGGAGCAACAAAAGTTTAACTCAAATATATTACTTGCAATCTTGAAAAAGGGTAGTTCCCTGTAAAAGTTTGAGTAACTGCAGTACAATTTTTCTTTATTTCCTGCAGAAAAATTTCACTTGCAAATTTTATGAGTTTGAATTGCAACACTTGTTCAGCACACTGCAATACATCTTCAGGTCACAGGAAGAAAAATTAAAACTAACAAAAAACCAACTAAACCAAGAAAAAAGCAGACATCACTTTTATGCTTAAATGATTTAGTTCTACATGTCAAGTTATTATACAAAAGCTTATGCCATGGAAAATTGTCTTCAGAAGGATTTTTGTTTTGTTTTAAATTAATACTTTTTATATGCTAATAAAAAGTAGCAGTAATAATAAAAAGAAGTATAACGAGGATCTTAAATGTATTTACATTTTAAGTGTGTAAGTGCCAGAAGCGGTCTGAAGAGACTGTACAGAAATAAGCTTAAAATACAAATATAAGCAGACACAGGAGTAAACACGTACAGCCCCATACTTTACATCTTGGACATTAATTTTGTCTTTTTATTATTACAAGTGAAACACGTTCAAGGTGCTTCTCAGTGAATTTGACACTCGTGAATTGACAAGGAAAACCATTATTTAGGAAGAACCACAAAGATGTATTTGTTTTATATCCAATTTATTTTCAATGTTTTTACCCATAATTTAAGGATCTTTATACTTAAAAATCACCTCCTACCACACCTCTTCTAGTTTAAATAGCTTTTGAAGGTCCTCAAACAATATTGGGACAAGGCCACAAAAAGACAGATCACTTTATATTGTGTTTGAGTGTACAAAATGCAAACCACTGAAGCAAGTTTGTCAATATTTTTGACAACTGAGTACTTCTCTGCTCCAAAACCTGAATCTTTGTGTTAACTTCTACATACAACATGCAAGCACATGATTTTAACTTCTAAAAGCAGGTGATGTACACTCATACTAGAACATTAAATTTGCAGGCAAAGGAAGGCTAGGAATGGCAAAGAAAGGGACACATCTTTTCGTGCCGAGTCAGACATACACTGTATTAAGGCAAATACCCACTTACTCCTGGAGTCTGTTACAGATACTAGTAGATATCAAATCCCTCACAAGAAGGACCACATGAATAATGGTCAGTTGGAACTATTGTAAAGTACAGGTTTTGCTGAAAATATATGTTTTTATTGGGGTGTAAAATTAACAGGTAAAAATCTACCTATAATATGGGCATCAGTGTGGAGTAGCAAGAAAAGTAACAAGTGGTGCCATAAACAAGCTCAAGAAAAACGTATGATTTGCTTTCTCCTAAAGCTTGATGACAAGGCCAATAATTCTTTAAATATAAAAATGAGCCTACGTGTAGATTTAATCCAACATTAAATAATAAATCTTGCTTGAATAAAGAGAAAAAGATTTCCGAGACAATAACCCAGATACTGATTTATGCAAAGCCATGCAATGTAAATAAACATAAAGCTAAGTACCTATTAATTGAGAAATACTATTAAACCTCCATTTTGGAAAGCCTTCTAACCAATCCATCAGTATAACTGTTTTAATATCAGAGCTGTTCACACAGGTTTTTATACTGCAAGAGTATCTGAAGATGCCAGTTAAGGCCTTACCATGCTAGATGCTATCCAGCAATACAGACATGCACAATTCCTACCCCTAGCAGAAGAGTCTATTAAGAAAGGACATTAAAAGAAATAGTACTTTCATTGTCATGTCTACGTCAGTACTTCTTTTTATACTGTCCCACTTAATAATCCCTCAAATTGTTCAGAAAAAATTCACAATGGATAATAAAAAATAAAAAATTAAAAAAAAAAAAAAAACAAACCCTGTTATAAAAAAATTCTGTATTTCTAGAATCCAATCTTCATCAACCCCAAGATTAAAAAAAATTGCTGGTGGTATGGGTTTTATCTCTACTGGTAGCTTTGAACATAGGATTATTTACAAATTCTATAAAACCTACTTTTCCACCATTTATGCCATTTTCAAGTTCCCTATACAGGCTGCCTACTCCATGCAAACTGATTAAAAACAAGCATATTAGTCCTATTAATATTATGCAATACACCCCTGCAGAAGCGTTGGTGGATACGTACAGTGTATGCCAAAATTTGGTATTCTGCTTTAACAGCATCATCACTTATAAGCCTGTATATTTTACTATCACATATGAAGGCACATAATACTGAAAATGGAGCTGTAATAGAGTGTAAAAAAAAAAAAAAAACAAAAAAACAAAAAACCACAACTTTTCATTTAAAATAGAAATCATCACTTCTGATAGCATTTTCCTTGGTGGAGAGACATTGACCAATACAATACTTCACCATCATCCATATTACCTTAAAAAGGATACCTCTTAAAATTCCACCTTTCTGGAAAGCATATGGGTTCCAGTTATTACAGGGGGCTGGGGGAAGACAAAACTGGTAACAAGCTAATTTAAATAAAAAACATTTTAAGAATTGCACAAAATTTTATGCATCTTATATTGAAAGTATAACACAGCCCATTTCTTGAGGGCTTTCTGAAATTCTGTTTCTAAAAAGAAGAGTCTAACGCTCTTGCTTGACAGCTCCAGAAGCACGTCAGATGGCTGACATAATTGAAAGAAATGGCCTATAATGAACTCATTTGAAGTGGCCGCTCTACGCTAAGAACAACCAGTGGGAGCAGCAAGAATTTCAAGGTGCCCATCCTTTCTCAGCATCATTCTTTATTCCTCCTCCACCAAGCCTGGGGGCTCCCAAGCCTTTGCAGTAGTACATTTAATTACTGGCAGAGTTTCTGTAGTCACTGTGCACCCTCATTTGGGTATAGTACAAACTGCTGCACAGCAGCTCAGGATCTTTTTGTGACAACTAATTTTTTGGACTAGATTAGACAAACTGCACAGTGAGATGCAGTTAATGGTGTTTAACTGAACAGCAAGAGTTAAATATGATTCTTCATGTCATTGCTTTAAGTCCAAATACTCATGAGATGTTGTTTAAACACCTGAGGAGTAACCCATCTGGCTATATTTCTCCCTTTTAGATACCAATACAATAGCATTTCAGGAACTTTTAGAATGTTCCTGTATGTCTAAATTCTGATTTCTACAACTAACAGGTATCAAGAAAAATACCCATTTTACTGGACAGTAAACTTCAGGGCTAATCATGTATGAAGAAACAAGTTTATGGTAAATATAACTAGTCAGAACTGGAAATGCAGTTTTAAGTATTTCTATAATAACCAGTTTTTCTCAGTTTATCAAAAACATAAAAATCATGAGATTATGAAACAGTCACCTTTTCCTTCAACACAGATTCATGAATCATGTAATAAGTGGTAAAGTTTTTAATTCCAAATTTGGAGAGAACCAAATTAGTAAGTACATGTACCACTTTTCACCTGAAATCACTTGACGCATTCCCCTCACTTGGTCTTCATTAAAATGGATAGTATAAAAACATGAAATTAGAACTATTTTGCCTGAAACTCTATCGAATTTACAAGAGGAGGTTCAAATTTATGTCTCTCGCTCATTTTAACCACTGGATGTTGAATATACATATAGCCTCCCAAGCACCTTTACTTAGTCTGAAAAACCTTAGCATTTACAAAAACTGATGCCAACACTTGGATTGCAATTCCTCAAATTCCTTTTCATCTCCATCTATGAGAATTTTAATCTAGAATCCCAGGAAAAAAGAACTGTAATATGAAATATAAAACTAAAGTACATTCTGCTCAAGTGTATCAAATCACAACCAGAAAATAGTCAGCTGTACTAAATATTTTAAGGTCTTACATGAAATCTAAAATGATAAAACTATGAATAAGCATCAGCATCATATCAAAAATTTTATTTCCTTGAAAGAAAGTATAGTCTAATTAACCCTTTTTCAGACAACTACAGACTAGAAAATTCATAAGTTTAAGTCAACAATTCAAAAGGCATTCCAGTAAGACAAATAATCACCGATTTTAACGATCAGAATTCTATAATGTGAAAAACTGGAAATGAACATAGCAGTGTTACCTCCTGGAATAACATTAGCTTAATTACTTGGACTTCATACCACCCTGTTTGAGTAAACATAGTAGTGTAAATCTATAACTTACCAGTAATATTACTGTCTTTGAAATGTTACGTTTTCCCAACCTGCCATCCTCCATCAAACCTCTTTTAAACAAGCAGGTTTACTTTGGGGTAGATTCCAGTGCTACCGCTTTATTATTTTTAGACTGCTTGACCACAGACTTTTACTTGGTCTTTTACTTAAAAGTCCAAATTAAAAATTCCTCAGGAAAAACATCTTTGTAATTACTTGAATCCGTTTTGCCCACAACAGTAAGTGGTAAACAAACCCCATAAGATCCCCTCTTTCCCCAAAACATACCATGAATTTTCTCATCCTATTTTCTCCTTCTGTCCCACTGAGAAGGAGAGTGAGTAGCTGGGTGGGAGTCTGGTCCTTACCCAGGGTTAACCTGTCACACCAGTGCATGTGACTCTGGAAACAATCTTTTGACTTACTAGAAGTAGTACGTTTCTTTTTTTCTGGGCTTCCTGTAACTTCCATTTCTGTTTCAGTGCCCTCATTGGCTGCAGTTGCTGCCTTTTTTTCTGCTGCCTTTCTTTTTTTCTGAAAGAAAAAGAAAAAAAAAATAAAAAAAAAAGAAGAAATGCAACTGAACTCAGGAGCAGAAAAGACCACACAACGTAGAAAATATCTCAGTCTCACAAGGTATTCCCTAATTTTAAGCATTATTTCTCCACACATGATAAAATGTCTCCAGTTGTAGAGAAAATGTATTCATATATTAATGCAATACTAGTACTAGGCAACAGAATATTTAAAAGTTCAGTTCCCCCATCTGCAGATTACATTAGGAGTTGAAATTTGAATGTATGAAAACACAAGTTTTTATGATCAAAACCTATTTTTTTATTAACACGGAACAACTGTTACAAAAGGAGCAGTCTGAAAAATCTTAACACAAAAAACACTTTACCCAAAGTTGATGTTACACCTCATTAAATTCAAGTTTATCTGGATCCTTGCTTCTTAAGGCTTTGCGCAGCTTAAAAGTAGCTAAACACCCACTGACAGTACATTATTATTTTTTTCTGATAGCAGCTATGGGTTCTGTTCCAAAGAGAGGTACTTGGGAAATCTGAACTCTGTTCAAGGTACATTATCTTCAAACCTCTAAATGGATAGAATTGTTATTATCTGTGTATTACAATTAATCTCACTATTGCAAAATATTCTTAAGGTAGTTAAGGAAAGATTATTTTTTAAAGCCACATGA
Organism: Nestor notabilis; assembly: GCF_000696875.1. Classification (NCBI taxonomy): domain Eukaryota; kingdom Metazoa; phylum Chordata; class Aves; order Psittaciformes; family Psittacidae; genus Nestor; species Nestor notabilis. Next base: position 22,756 of record NW_009942047.1, on the reverse strand, counting down.
TTTTTGCAAAGGATGAGCTGACCTGTATCTGTATCCAACACAGATGAACGCTGGAAGCTTACCTTTACTATTTTCTTTCTTTTTTTTTTTTAATTGTGTGAGACTAGAGCTTTACTAATACAGCTTTAAAAGTGGCTACAACTTCACATAGCTCGTGAGAGAAGGGGAGAGTGCATTACATCCTTCCTTTCCAAAGTGTTGCTTCATGATTACCATCTAAACCCTGCTGGGCTGAACAGATTGGTTCGATAATTACATACAATAACTGCAGTGGGCAGGTAACCCTCAGCTGGCACAGGGCAGCTCCCCTGTGAGAACTTCCATATGCAAACTGCACTGATGGAGTGCATTAGGTACATCTTTCCTGCCGGTGCACAGGCCTGATTACCGCCAGCCAAGACTCCAAGGTTAGCATGTCAGCAGATTTGTGATGCATTAGGCAGGAATAAACACAGACACTTTTGTTCATTCTGACCAAAATTAAGGAGGACTATTTTAGCACTGTACTCCTTTTATATCAGAGATAATGCATTCCTCCCAATTGTACTAGAAAACATTTTAAATGCTCGTCAAAAACAGATACCCAATACGTGCTGCACAAAAGCAAAATACATTTATCTTGTTTCCAAGCTTATGTAATAAAAAGTGGTTTCTTAATCTTGATTCACGTGAATTACATAGCAGCAGAAATCAGGCAGCATTCATCTGACAAAAGCAACACCTGCACATCTGAAGCTGAACATTAGAAAGGGCCACAAATCACTAAGATCCATATTTTTCCAGTTTAGTTTGCTCCTAATATTTCCTAGCAACTCGTCAGCACTAAAGGAAAGTAAGATGTGGTCCTTGTCCTAAATAATTTGTCAAGAGTTGCATGTACTTCCTTGAACACATGGTTCTGTTAGCTTCTTGTTTTGCTAGAATTATTATAAAATACCACACACATACACCATTCATGTAATTTACAGGAGATGGAGAGAAGGGGAAGAAAAAACCCCACAACCTCCAGCAGCACTATGGACTGTGTTTCATTTACTTATGTCTGGGGAAACTTGAGTCATGATACAGAAAACAAAATGTTAACTTTTAATATAGCTATTAGCCAGATACCAACACTGAAGAATGACTGAGATTCCAGAACAACCACGCCTGTGTGCAACATATAATGCACATCATTCAGTTAGTTATATACAAGCTGAAAGCACAGGAGACTCCTACATTCTAAGAATTTATTCATGCAGAATCTAGAAATATTGTCTCCTAATTATGAAATAGTATAACTCCAGGACACCAAATAACACTGTTTTAAGAAAGCATTATGGTGGCTCACCCCAAAGGAATTGAAGAGTAAGTGTCTTAAGACATGTTGAGATTAAAAGATCAGTACAGCCAAAATGCCATAAATACTCTATGGAAGAGGTCAGAGTCTTCTCAAGGGCAGATGCCAGACTTCATTTTTCTTTTCCAAATTAGACATTAAGCATGCCAAAAAGAAATTCAGCATGTGCTAGAAGATACTGGCTTTCAGAGGCAAGATGCTACTGATCAATGGTAAATTATCTTTATGGAAAGCACTTTCTAACAGAGTTTGGAATCTGGAGCTTATCTTTAAAACGGCCATCACATTGAGCTTCCCATCGCAGCTGAAAATACATATAATTTTAACCAGCATTCTGTGTTCTTCCTTTCTTCCTCTGTATATCTAAGTGTCCAGCCATTCTCAACTAGCCCAAATCATCTTCTCTCTGGAAGAAAAACCTTCCCAAACATGTATTCTGGGAAGAGAGACAGCCTGCTGAAGACTCTCTTCCTATTTATTCTTGAAGTGCAACATACACCCTTGGAAGGAGGACTGACACCATGTATTCTTGTACCCTAGCAAATACCACAGCTGTAACAAGGCCTAGAAAATCCATCATGGGTTGAAGAGTCATCTGTCCCGGTATTTGGTCAAAAGCAAGCAGGTTATGTCAAACTGATTTCAAGGGAAAAAACTTATTCTGTCCACACGCTTTAGCAGTAGCTGATAGGAAGTACTTAGCATGGTTCCTCAGAGGGTGAGGGGGGTTTTTGGTGGTTTGTAGCTATTGTTGGTTTTAGGTGTTTTTTTCAAAGAAAAGAAAGAAACCCCATGTAAAAAAACCTAAGTCCTAATTGATGCTAGTAGGCTAGAACCTACGCAAAAGTATTATCTCACCTTTTGGGAATGGTCTTGACTAATATTGACTACAGAAATTAGATTTTTGAAGTTTTATTCCATTGGAAATGTGCGCCAGCAATCTCTGCTGGACAAGGACATTAAAGGTCACAGATGTTGGCTCTGCAGCAGGCCAACTTATTCAGCAAAGAAACCAGTCAACCATTAAAAACAGGTTTGGTTTTTTTTCCCCAGAATACAGTTCTCAAGCCATGTCGATCCACAGGGGGAACAGAAGAATTTATGATAATGAACTCTCCTTTTGGACAGATCTTTAGATCCAGTTCAGCAAAATATTAGTATAGAGACAATGGCTGTACAATTTTAGCCAAAGTACCATTTACTAAGCAAAAAGAAGAAAAGCTGGACATGTACCCTTAGAAGACTTTAAAATCCTGCAGTTTTTTTTCTCTTATGCTTTTTCCCCATCTTTAGCACCCTGCTGATCAAGTCAGTAAGCAGGCAGAATTCTTGTACTATTATCCTATATTATAATTCTTAGTTCCCTGGTTCACGCTAAAGGAATCAACAAAACTGCCCACCTGTTATTAACAAATGCAAATAAGTAACAAATGCACTTTGATGTACAGGCTAATATTTATTGTTCCCTTATTTGACCATTTTTAATCGTTACTATTAAACTGTTTTAACACATGCTTTCCTTAAGGCTTAAAAAAGTTCTTACACTGTACTCAAACGGGAGTCCATATCTATAGTTTAAGGCTTCTTAAATACAAAGAATAAAATACCCCCAGGCTACCACTATAGTTAAGACTCATGAATAACATATTAGACCATAGTGAATTCAGTATGTGAATTCCAGAATCAAGCACTTGGCATAAAGAGGTATACTTAGAACTAAACTGTGAACTAGTCATGGAAATATGAAACGAAACCTGAACTTATTTTACCTTACATGTATTTTGATCCACCTGGAGTTTTAACAGTTTAAAGAAAATAAGTAAATTAATGGAATGTTCATCTGTTCAAATGTTATTACACCTATGCATTCTGCCATCCAAGGTATTGTATATTATGAAAGTACACCTATAAATATCATTCTCTATTAAGTTTTAATAACAATTACTGAAGTTTAAAGAGAGAAATAATGTAAGAGTTGAACTTAAACATTTCAATATATGCCTATTTTCTACCTGATACAGTTACTGCACTTACTTCCAATACCACTGTAATATTTAGCTCAACAATGCATTAAAAGCAGACATAATTTTTTAGAGTAAAAACCTTTTGTGTGGGATTTGTTTGCAAGTCTCCGTTCTCTGACAAGCCAAAGTCAAGTACTCCATCATCTTTTTGCCCAATGGCCTTAAGACCTTGCAGAAGTATTTCTCGGAAATGCTGATAAACCGGTTTCTCTTCGTAGCTGAGTAGTTTCACCTTTTCCATGTATTTGGCTATTTCATCTAAAGAAATGGTACCTCCAATTAATCTCTATTTGAAAACATTTTAATCATTCACTTTTACCACCAAAGAGTCAGAAATTATGCATGCACTACTTATGCTATTTTTTGAAATGGTTATTTATAAACTCATAATTATGGCTTTACTACAACATATTTCAGAAAAAAATTATACCAAGGTTCATTACCCAGTGATGACAGCATCACTGTTTTTTACATGTTCATTGCAATGAAGAAAAGTCAGTTGTAAAAAATGTAATAGGCCAATCTTCACCAGTGAATGATTTTTTGCATGGTATTTCTTATGTCTGTATTTTAAAATGTTGAAAAGGAAGCTCAGTATTCTCTTAGAACTTTATCAGTTCAACACTGAAACACACATTAAAAAAAAATACATTAAACATTTGACTACAGTAAAAAAAAAAAAAAAAAAAAAAAAAAAAAAAAAAAAAAAAAAAAAAAAAAAAAAAAAAAAAAAAAAAAAAAAAAAAAAAAAAAAAAAAAAAAAAAAAAAAAAAAAAAAAAAAAAAAAAAAAAAAAAGAAAAAAAAAAAGGACCAGTGAAAACTCTCTTCTCATCAGCTGGGGTAGCTGCAAGTAACTAAATACTTAAGATTCCAAGAATGTGTATTTCTAATAGTCAAGCTTTTTTAAAAAAATAAATCTACTCAGCAAATCACCAATGCCAAATAGAAACAATCTATGCTATCTTTCAAATCTGCTTTACTTCATATTTTAAATCTCAAATCCCATTGTGAAAAATAAATTTAAACATCTCGTATTTGCAAATACTTAATATTGTCTTTAGTCAGAAGCAACAGTGTCTGCAGTTTGTCAGAAGCAACAGTGTCTGCAGTTTGTATAACTGCAGCCAAGAGGAAGAGTCTAAACTTCTCTTAATCAACAATCTAATTCATGTCACATTGTTGCTTTGATAAAAGTAGGAAGAAAAGTAGGTACAAACTTAAGCAAACAAGGAGGACTTAATGAAACAACAGATTAGAGCACAATGCCCAAGACACACCTCTCAGAAGGTGACATACTGCTGACAGTATGACAACTCTTAATCTTATGTAGCAACTGAATCTATCTGGTTTTATTTGAATGCGGAGTAGCACAGCTTTCCCTTGTATGCATTGAACATGCCCCACCTTAATATGAATTTCAGAGCTTCCAGCTACTGTCTAAAGTTGCCTACAATTTAGTGATGGGACCCAAACCGATTGATGGATTTTATTATTTTAAAGAAAAAGGACACTAAACCAAATTATTAGAGAATGCTTACCACATGGTACAAACCCAAGTATTTTAATTAAAAATGGTTCTTCTTACCTGGTTTGTTTTTGCCAGGAAAGCATTTGTCCATCAAAACTGAAATATCTCTACAGCTGAAAAACAAAATTATTCAAAACTAGGGATTATTTCAAAGTTTGGATCTTGCCATGTTTTGATAAACTTCTCAGGTACCTAGCTTGGGCCACTGTCAGACAGGAAACACTAACAGATAAATGTTTGGTATGACTTAGTACAGCCATTTTTAGGAGTGCAGTATTATTGAGAAGCTTAAAAATGCCAGGCAGGCTATCTGAAATATGGTCAAGTTTTGCTCAACAGCTTCTGATTCTTATAAAAGGGTGCAAGTAGAAGACTAGAACTGGTCAGTTTTAAAACCTTGTATACCAATGCTCTCACCTCTTCCTGCTAGAGGACTCTTCCTCTAGCCTATATTATGCAGACCAGATCCCCTGCCAAAATAATAACTAAGGGGAGGGGGAGGGAGCAGAGCTTCACTAACATTGATGGAGGTCAAAGTGTTAAAAGTAGAGATAAGGAAGCCAGATACAAATACTTGTTAGAGACACATACTGCTATGCTGGGACAGCTTTCTTCATATTAAATATCTGACAAGAGAGGGTTGAGTGGGGTTGGGAGAAAGATGAAGAAATGTAACAGCAAGGGAGAGGTACAAAAAAAAAAGAAAACCAATTTTTAAAATTCCTACATTAATAGCCCTTTAGGTGAAATGATGCTCAAAGACATTTAAGAGCCACCTTTAGCTCTCATCTCTGCCACTGACTTCAGAGCATGGTGTTACAAAGGCTATTCATACCCCATGCTTCTCCAGAAAGAAGTAAATTGGGACTAATGGTTACCAGCATATTTCTAAGAATGCCTTTGGGCTTAACCATAGCAGTATTCTAAAGCAACAATACCGTGGTGGATAAATAAGCATGCAAAAGAAGATAGTAGAACAGTGCAAATGAAGTATAATTATGAGCCAAGGATACATGAGATACGATGAAGAGAAACTGGGGGGGTATACAAAACAACAGCCCACTCACCAAAAGGGGATATACTGAAAGTACAAAGCATTTCTACACTAAGACATTTTCATTCCTATTTTTAATTCCAAAAGAGAAAGAAAACAAGTAGTTTCTCACCCAATTTTTGAGTCTCTGACAAAATCTGGATCTTTCAAATTATCCTCCCATGGTAAATGGCCACTAATCCAATGAATCATACAGTAACCCAAGATCTCCAGATCACCACGTCTTGACGGTGCTAAATATATATGCACACACAAAAAAAGGAACCATAAGAACACCTAATAAAGTATACACAGTTTAACAGCAGTTAAAATTTGTAAATATGTTAAGACAACAGAAAGCCAATGCTAACAATGCAACACTACTGCATCCATTACTTAGTTATTCATTTTAGCATGAAAACAAGAAAGGAAAAAATTATTGTTCCAACATCTGGAAGGATACCTTCATTTTCAAGTCTTTTATCAATCTCTATCTTCTATTCAAGATATGACATGCTGCAGTTATCCCAATTTGGGAAGCTCTTTAAGTACTCAGATGGTGGAAAAAATAGAGCAAGTTAGTGAAGTGATTGACTTTCTGTTCAAAACAGTTTTTACTTCCCTTCTTCTGTAAAAAAGTAATAGTGCTGAAACGCCACCTCCTGAAAAAAGTATTCCACAATGCAGAAATATTCTCTGTGGCTTGAAAACTGAATAGAGGACAATAAGCAATCAGATGCCTAAGCCTTACCAAAAAAACCCCAAAACTAGGCCTGTTTTTCTATCTGGATCTCAAAGGCACTGTTCCACTCCTACTTAGTTAATAACAAGCAATATACTAAGCATCTTAACAGTCTTGAGAAATTGAGGAACCCTATTTAAGAAAGTTACATTAAAAATACAGTAAATTAATACCAAAGTAAAAGCCAGTAAATGGAAAAAGAGAAAATGCCAGCATCACCCATAGAAAAGAAAAAAATACTTTTATAGATTCAGAAACCTCGTTGTTTACAAAACTCAAAGCAAATAGAGTCTTCTGTATTTATAAAAAGGATGCACAAATGCCTATCTTCGAGAACATTTTTAGGCCCTTACCTACACCTTTGTGTGCATCAATACTGGTATATTCAATAGTTCCATCATGACACCTTTTGGGATCTTCTTTATAGGCTTTGTGAACTCCTTCAGGACAGTATCGGTAGGCAAGCCCATAATCCACCAAGTACACCTAGCAATTTCCACAAAGAACTCCAAGATTAAAAAACTATAAATACAAAAAAGATTGCATATAACAAATGTAAGTCCCAACCATTCCTCTAAATTCTTAAAAAAAAATATTAAAAGTGGTGAGGTTTTCAACTTTAAATGATCCTTCCTCAGTGCTTTACTGATAATACTATGTGTGATTTTAAAACGTGTCAGATAGGTTTTGTGGTTTTCCACGTAGCAGTCTGATCTGGAGGTCATTTCATGCTGATGCAGAGGACAAGTAAAGTAAAATTGGCAGTTATAATTGGTAAGATTAGATGTAAAAAAAAAAAAAAAATAATAATAATCAGAGTCATAAATATACTCACTGTCCCCTGCTCTCTTTAAAGTCAGCTGTCCCATTTGAATACTACTTCATACTATTACTTCTCACTAACACCACATTTACTTCAAGAGAACTGAGATTATTTTACTTATTTCATAAACTCAAACATATAAGCAAGACAACATACATAATTCTGAAAGTCTAACATGCATTGTTTGAATAGAAACGAGAGTTAAATATGCAGAAAAATGAGACTCCCATAAATCAAGTGGAACAATCAACACTTTAAACACCAATTTTTCCAAGTAACAGAACACTTATCTGATGGTTTTCTTGAACAAAGAAATGAGGTAACAATGCAGACAGGCAAACATAATTTACCAGTGTGCTATATAATTTTAAGCTTCCACCTGCAAATACTTATTTGTGAGTCAATTTTTTTTTTATCTTGAGAATTTCTCTAGAATATTATTTAGGCCAAACAGTCAATTTGATAACTGTCCAGCAAAAGGCATAAAAAAATCATAGAATATTAACTAGATATAAATGTCAAGCAGAAATAATATTACCATATACATTCTTAAAAATGAGCTTCTGCTAGATTTCACAGGTTCAAAGCACTGCCATGTGTTGTCAAATAGAAGGTTTAAAACATGAGGAATAAAATGCATCAGAAATACCTGATTAGGGTTCTTGTAACTCAGGAGAAGGTTTGAGGCCTTGATGTCTCCATGCACATATTCATGCTCATGGATGTATTCCAGGATATCAAGCTAACAAAACAAGAGTCATATAAATGCAGTACCCAGCTCCACCCAGCAGAGGACCTGTACTCAGCACAAAAGTGTGATTTAACTGAAAGACTTAACACAGGGAAGATGGGTTGTAAAAATAAAAATACATTTCTTAAACTTACTATTCTCAAGCCCAATTGCAGTACAGTTTTATGGGAAAAGTGCTTTCCATTCTCCTCATACATCTTCTGAAGATCTCTGCCAAATCGGTCTATTATCATAAACCGGTAACTAAATTCAAGGAGGAAGAAAAAAACCCCAGCAAAGTTACTGAATTGTACTCAGCAAAGTATTTTATTTATGTGTCAATTGCACAAACTACTGATTGAAAACATATCTCTCAAAAGATAAACTGCAGGTAAACAGGAAACACATGTGGGAAATGTTTGAGTTGGGTTTTTTTAATGTTGTGCATCAATTCTCAACTTTTTTACAGGTGCTCATCAAAAGTTCATCTATCAAAAGAACTGTTCTTTCGTTCTGACTAATTATGCAATATAATAACAAGTACTCGCAGAGGAACCTATATGTATTGTAATTTATTATAGGTAAATCCAAGCATTAATTACTTACAGAAATACATTTTTTTACTTTATAAATGAGTAAATGACTTAACATCGTGACTTGAAATCTGTTGCGACCTGTTTTGAACCTATTATTAAAACCAAAAATCTCTCAGTTGCCAAACGTGTTCTGATACTTGTTACTATTGCCAAACTGGTTCTATTACTGTAAGAGCTCAGAGTGGCTATATCAAAGAAACTTTCTGCACTTAACACTGCAAAGAAAAGTTTATTGGGGTGGGAGAAGGTGTAAATCACTGTCATGCTTACTTTTGCCTCTCAAAAGTAATGTTTGTACATTAGATTAAAGTTGAGAACCAACTGAAACGATACTTCTGACATACAAGGGCATACATACAAACTGCCCTATGTAGTGGTCTGCACAAGGAAGCCTGGCTTACTATAAGCTGCCAGAGAACTGCTCAAACTCCTTTGTAGCACAATTGTTTAGAGAAAGCCTGCTAAGAAACAAGGACTGCTACATAAATAGACATAATATACAACATTTAGCCACAAAAACCTTTCATGACACAGAACAGTACTAAAAACTATACCTAGACTTTAAACAAATTTAACATGAGACTAGCAATTATTCTAGCTCACATATTAACTCAGAAAGACTATCACTAGGCAAAAAAAAACCCAACAGATTCTGGGAGAACACTAAGTCCTTTATATGTGTGAGTGAAAATTCTCTTTAAATGTACACCATATTAGAAGAAAAAGTTTAAAGATAGTCATATTATTAAAGGACTTATAGACCAGAAGTTGACTTTATTTTAATTCAAAAATGAAAAGCTTCTAAACTACATATATACAGTATCAATATATGACAGCAGTGTTCAAGACAAATGAAAACTAAATAACAAAGAATGTAATAGACACAAATACAAGCAAGGAACAGAATACAGAGAAAACGTATCTATTCTTTAAACATCCCATTATAAATGCAAAACTTCATAGCAGAAGTGAACATGAAGATAGATGGAAAATAATATCATATAAAGTAAATTAGGTTAAAAGGTATAGTAGGTGTGGATGAAATAAATTCAAGTATATGCCAACAAAAGATGTATTCACCTGTTTCCATTTTTTTCATGCAAGCCAGAACCCCAGTATCTTGGTACACCTAAATACTGCAGTTTACGGGACTTTGTCCACTCCCGAACTGAAAATACAAATAAAGATAAGTTCATGAAATTGCATGGAGACTTATGTAAAAAGGGAGTACTTGCAGCGTTTACAGTTTCTGCATACATGTGAGCTGCTTATTTCATGAGAACTTGTATGCAAAGTGTACTGGAAAGATAATCACACATCCATCATAGGGACAGGGACACAACTAAAGTTTCAATTTAGACAACACCAGCAACACAAATATTAAGAACATCTTACCAAAAAAACCCTAATTTTACCATATGTTTGAACTAGATTTCAGTAATTTAAAAATAATTTTTAAAATTACCTAAAAAAATTCTCTTAAAAGTTTGACCTTACTTCTGTAGGCTCTATTTTCCTAAATGCTTGTAGTTCATTAAAAACATTTTAATAGACTGCTTACTTTCATCTGGCTTAGCAGCTCGCATGTAGAACTTTAACTCAGTAAAAAGAGGTCCATTCTGGCTGGGTTCCTTTAAGACAATTTAAAATTAGTTAAAACCTGTTGTAGTAGTGCCTAACAATTATTAAAAGCTCACAAAATGTAACATTCACCCTATAAAGAAATACTGTTTCTCAAATGCTCTACCCAGTACTGATAAATTCAATAAATATGTTCTTTTTATAAAAGAAGGTTGCCTCAAAAAAAAAAAAAAATTATTATAAATTGCTTAAAATTAAGGGTATCAAAGAATCCTTTCCGATAACAAAAGATTAAAGAATACAAATTAACTGAAATATATAGAAATATTACCAATAATTGGCAGCAAAAGTTTAGCAGAGAACATCAAACAACATTCATTATCTCAGATTTTCCAAATTAAAACTGGATTGCATCAGTTGCAATAGCTATTACCAAGCCTAAAATAACACCTGAAATGATCTGATGGAAAAAATCTTGACAAAAGTTAAATTCTTGCCAAAAAGATGGTATTTTGTTCCCTTCATACATTAGTTATCATGATAAAATTTACAGAGGATCTTCCAATTACCTTAAACTAAATTATAACCATACCTATTTTGACTTAAGAATCTACCTTGTCGTGAAGCTAACATAAGGTATTTCAGTTCCGTTTTCTAGAGACAAATCTATGGTAACCATCTATTGCAGCTAAAGTGAAAGGGAAATTTCTTTGAAAACAAAACACAAACCCACACAACTAATTAATTTAAACTCTTGCAATTTCTAAGTGATTGATTTTGAGATAAGCTTAAGCAATTTATTTTAGTCTAATTACTCATGTATGTCCAACTTAATTCTACCTCAGTGAAAATACCTGTTCTGGAATACCTTACATTTTAAAAAACTAACAAAAAAATCAAAACAAAACCAACTACGTATGAGATTCCTGGCAAGGGAATCCACAAAGAATACAATCACATGATACTAGCAAAAGTTCCAAGATATAAATATCAATCTTAAATGGTTTTAGTTGTAACTTTTAAATGCAGATTTACTGATCCAGGAAATTGCTACAGGCCAGAGAGTACCACTCAGCTCATAGAGGTTTACTGCTGTCTGACATTAATGAAGCTGTGTAAAGAGATAAAAACGCACTGAGGAACATGGACCTTAGTGTACTCCTGATGTATTGCCTCAGAGGCAGAGTCCGAATGAGAACAGATACAAGCTTAGACACCACTCCTCGGCCTCGATACTCAATCACAAAGCTACCGCCTATCTCCACCTCACTTTCTCCAGCATTACTGCCCTGATAAACAGTGAAGCAAAGACAACAGTTTTTGGCCACTCCTTGTGGTACAGCAAAAAGGAAAAAAAAAAAAAAAATATGACTAAAACCAAAACAACTAAACCAACTGATAAATGCACATGAACTTTGGTTTATGCATGTTCATTTTCAATTAGTTCATTTACTCACTACAGACAACAAGTTAGCCATACAGGTATTATATATACAGAGGAGAAGGGTTAAATAGCTCAATTCTTATACTGTGGTTACCTTGAACAAATTTTACTTTGACCTATTCATTTGTTTCTGTGTAGCACAATCCATTAATACTCTAACTTAATTTGAATATATTTTTTATTCAATTTACATAGTTTTGAGGAATGTTATTTTCTAACTAAAATAGAGCAAAAAACTGTAGGTATTAAGAATTCTTAAAATATTTACCTTTAAATAAATTATTCCACAAAAAAATATGTTTCAGTGCAGAAAAAAAATAAAATACTTCTTTCTCTAGTCTGCAAATGCTGAAAATCTGGTATCTTTCCATATGAGGGATGGATAAATGACTTAGCCACAAAACAGATCTTCATGTTGACTATGAAGCTGTTTCCACATAATACCATTAATTAATTCTACATACAGATAAATAAATGCATACATTATCTTAAAAAGGCTCACATAATGATATCCAATATTTGCCATACTAGTCATCTTATAACCAGAAAGTTTTCAAACACGAATTTCTACAACTTTATGCCCAAGGTCATTCTAAACACATGATTTGCAAAACTGAAATTAAAGTCTAATTAGAAAAGATACCATACTGAAAGAGATCATGGAGTACACATTGGAAACCCAATGAATTTCTTCATGTAGTATTTAAAGAATTCTGATCTTTTCAGTCAGCAATTTAATGAAGTGTTATTAAACTCTGCATCCACTCCTGAACAATGTCATCTGAAAGGTCCACGTTAAAAAGCATTTCTTTTTTTAATAAAAACTGTGATTCATTTTTTACTGCTCAGATATCAATACTATGAGGATATGTCAAAAACTAAGCCAATTTCCATCCCGCTTTAATAGCTTAATTTGAAGAACATTACTACAGAAGCACATATTTTGTTAAACATTAATAATTGTTCAAAGCTGTTAGCCACTTCGCTTCAGCTGATGGATCAACTAACAATAACAAAGGCATCAGAAAATAGCCTCTTATGCGTAGTTGTGTTACACTAGACTGCAGAGGCATAATATGTTATAGGTCATTTGTGAGGGCAGCACAAAGACCAGGGCTACCTTTTAGTACCATAAAGGCAAAATTGTTAAGGACAAATTAAAAGCAAGTAGTCATCTAGGAGATCAGCAATGGAGGTATTTACAAATTGCTGCAGTAAAGTGAATCTAGCATAAATGCAACCCAAAAGTAATTGTGACTTTTCTTATATTCAGAGCCCACAGTGGAGGAGAAGAGAAGCAGATGGACAGGCTTCAAACTCCAGGAAAGAGGAGGATAGCAATTATGCACAGCATAAAATAAAGCAGAGCTGATGATTCCAAAACAGGCCACAGGTCCTACGTAATAGCCACCTGCCCTACAGGTTGGACATAAAAAAGCAGGTTGCCACCATGCCACAGCTGCAGGCTGGGGCTCCTCGCCTACGTGGTTCCTGCCCACAAACACCTCAAGGCAGCAGTACACTGCTATTGAAAGTGCAGCACTTTTACCATTTGCATGGTAAGCAGTGTGTTTTTCACTAAGTGACCAGAGTAAGTGAGAGGGTCATCACCAACAGTACCTTGGGGTGTCTGAACAGTATCAAAACCAACACCCTAGAATTTCCCTGTAGTCAGCAGATATAAGTATCAAGATTAAAGGCACATACTAAGTGAAAGGTATTTTATTCTAAATAAACCTCATCTTTTCGTTTCAGGAACAATGTTAAAAGTACTAACATATTTACATAAGGGCCAACTATTGCAGTAAAGTTTTACAGTATCACCATATAGTTTAATAACTAAAATATTAAAACATTGCAGTTCTGTACTGTGCTGAAGATTATTTTTTTTTTTTTAACATTGTGGAATTCTTGTACAGTTTTCTGGTATTTGCTTTTGTCTCATGACCAAAAGTACCACCAAGATAATGAATGGCCTGGATCTACTATGGGTATTCACACATTCCTAAGTTTTTCACTAAGACTTTACTGGGGAATTATACATAATAGTAAGATCTATACAAAATAATCTAGCAAAATTTAACAAAGAAGACTTTATACCTTAGGAAGAGAACATTATGGTCAAATCAAGTTAAATAAATCATGTTTTGAATCTTACAATAAAAAAAAAAGAAAATTTCAACTAATAATAAGATTTTGCTGATTTTCTACAATGGGCCATCAACAATGCTTTTTCCTCTCTCTAATCATGAGGTTAAAAAAATTTTGTGTCAATGCCATTTTAATTTAATCAAAATTAGAAAATATGATAAAACATTTAAAGGACTTAGTATCCGTGGGGACCTCGGGAATCAAAGTTTTGCTGTTTCTACTCCCAAGCCATCTGTTAGCTTACCAACTTCCAGTGGCGAGCAACAGTACATACAGACTCACTGTTGAATCACAGAAATTCTCTAAAAACTAGCTAGATTCCATTAATTTTGTGATGTTTGGGCTGTTTACAGTAAGCACCAAATGAAACAGAATCTGATCCATTTCATGAACCTTTTTCAACTCTGCTCATGTTCCATTATCCCCCCTCATTCACAGGAGTCTCAATTCTCAGCAGCATTCCTCTGTATCACTACATTTACTTCTACAGCACTAAGCAATTGTATTATTTTCAGTCAGAAGATGCTTTAAATTATACATGCTACCCTAGAACAAACATTTCCAAGTTGTGAAGTAAAGATTCAAATGCTGTCTTACCACTTTTGCAATATAAGGTGCACCACTGCCAACCGACTTTGAAGAATTAGCATCAGCTGTTAAAAAGGAAGCATTTATTAGTAGTACAAGAGAAAACTGTCACAAAACATAACTTATTTGCTATGCAGCATGGCCAAAAACCCCACAAAGCAATTAAGTACTGACATGAGTATATATCAGTACCTTAGACTTTGGTAATATAACTATTCTATTCAGCAAGTCTGCTCTATAGCAATATGGTCTTGCATTCTCCCTTCTGTTTGAGTAGAACAGGCAGTTTACTAAATAAAGTTCTCTTTTTATTATTCAATAACTTTCTCCTAATCAATAGCATTTCTGTCATTTTCTAAGACTTTGATGAACATACATAGTTGTGGGCATAAAGACAGAAAACACATTCTCTCTCCTATTTTACAATGTCACATATCCAAAAGAGACTTTCTGTTGCTACTAAGCTGTTGACATTTGTGACAGAAGATATGGGTATGAAGGACATCAACTTAGGCAAGCACAAAGCACAGGAACAGTCAGGAGCACAACTTTGTGCAAATGATGGAGAAGCAAACAGAGAGCAAGCTTTGGCTTCAACGAAGCAGGAATTCTTAACACAAAGAACTACACAATTTGAGTGAGCTAGAACTCCAGTATCAGTAAATTTAGTAGCTCATTGAGCACGGCTAAGTAAGTAGTAGAGAGCTTTGGCAAGAAGCCACTCACTGGTCCTGTTTTTCTTCTTAATCCACCTATACTGGGGTCTGTTCATTATGAAAGCAGGATAGATCATTAATTTTTTTTTTTTTTTCAATTCAGTATGAATTCAGTGTAACTTTTTCACCAAGAGGAGGAAGACCATAAATGCATAGCAAAAGAAAACCTTATTATCATGATCACATTAACTTTAGTCCCTTCAAAATTGTTTGGAAAGTGACTAGGGGCAATTAAGTTTTTTTAATTCCCTGAGGTATCCTCAAGACATCTCTTATCTATTCAAGTAAGAAAATAACAGAGATACTAAATATGGAACACGATCCACTAAAAGAAATTTTCCTTAAATTCACAAAAAAAAAAAAAAAAAAAAAAAGAAAGAGCATTACAAAACAGGATCTGCACTACTGCTTTAAACTGTAAAGTCCAAGATTTCAGTTTGCTTTGAATACTGATTACATTAAAAAAAATAGCGTATGACATGTCGGAAATTCACAAAGCAATCAAAAAGTCAAAAGCAGCACCAAAGTCAAAACCAGCCAACATACTGGCTGATCAGTAGCCTTCATAGAATATACTGAGACAGTTTTGGTTCAGAATTTGTGATAGAAGGACACTTATCCAAAAATACCTTCTTTTGGTCAGACAAAAAAAAAAAAAAAAACACCCAAATTTAAATAAATACTAAACTATCCTTTCACTGCTAAAAAGTAATGAATTAGAGGCTGGGTTAAAAAAGGAAAAAGAAAAAAAAAGATCTGTCACTGGAATCTCATACAACCACAGTGCTTACAATGACAATTTGTCCACTCTTGTCCTTTTTTTCCAACTCTGTGAACCAAGTTAAGGTTCTAGTAAAAAAGATCACTTGGAGACACTCCGTGTTTCTAACTTAGGGTCAACTTTCCAGCACTTTGAGTAAGGATAAACATCTCGCTCTCCATTTTAAAGCATTATCAAAGATAACTACACTTACCAAGGTATATGCGTCCAAAGCCTCCTTGCCCTATAGGAACACCTAATTTCCATTCTTTTCTTGATGTATCTGTTAGAACCTCTCCCAGAGCAAATAATTCAGCAAGTTTCCTTTTTGCAGGGGCTCTTTTTCCAGCAGTTGTCTTCTTATATGGCATTTTCCCTGGAGGGAAAAGTGGGAAGGGAATGAAATACAAAACGAAAGAAAGCATAGGTTACATGCTGACCAGGCTTATTTTACGTAGAAATCCATTAGAAGGAAAAAAAAGCATGAGTAGTTTAAGTTTGAATTTGTTTCTACAAAGATACTTTAAAAGAAATATAGAAAGTAGTTTCATTGGCATGAATTCTAAGTGAAAACCAACTAATTTTTCCAGGAGGCATTACAAAAAAATTTGTCATCAAAACTCTTCACAAGGGAAACCTATTAGAAGACCCTATATAATACATCCTAGAAAAAAAAAATCTCAGAATATAACATACTTAATCAATCACAACCAATCATAGATCTGAACTTGGAAAAAAGTAAACTAATGAAATAAAGCTCATCAGTTTTCCTGGAGGGAAACTTGCATATTGAAGAAGTGTCATATAGTCCAAGCCTTCAGTAAGAGTATGAGGAATTCCTCTTTGCTCTAAAAAGTACCCAAAACATTAAGCTATTCAAACAGTTAATTATTTTTTCTCCTACAGAACTACAAGCAACAAAAACAAAAGTCTGCTTATTGTTCACAAGGCAGCATTTAGTAGATCATCATCAAACTAGTACCTAACTACCTATTTTGAGATTGTCACCTGCAAACCTCAGGTCTCAGATAAGCGTTATTTCCAGACTAACTTAATGGCCCGCTGGACCCAAACATGTACATCTTTCTGCAGAACAGGCCTCACTGTGAACAAAGAAATGTTTTGATATTTTAGCAGAGTAAGATTTTGATTCAGTAAAAGAACTTATAGAATATGCAGCCATGGTATGGCAAAAAGTGCACTAGATCTCTTCATGTTGAAAAGTCTTCATGATCTGTTTTACAGAGAACTGATCTTTCCCTCTAACTTACAAAGATAAAAGTCATAAAAACAGTGCCACGGTTATTTTCTAAAAGATACCATTCTGAATGGTGATATTTTAATATTATTATTTGATTTTGCTTGGGGAAGCAGGAAAGAATATTAATATACAATTCAGGAAGTTTCTGAATAGCAAAATCTCTCATGGTAGTCTTAGCTACTCAATTTAATAACCCTAAGATAAATGCAGTTACTTAACATCAGTTTTCCTCTTTTAGTTCTAATGTTCCTCTAGGACTTTAATTTCCCAAATAGAAAACCAAGTAAGTATGACAGCTGTTCCAAAAGTGCTCCCCCCTCTACAAGCCTCTTTTCTGACTGGGTAGTATTTTTGAGAAATTTTCTTCCCCAAATAATATCTGTCACCCAATACCTGAAGAGAGCTGTCCATATCTATTTCTCTACTTACTAAATGCAAGAAGAACTGTCAAGTTTCCTGAAAATTATATTGCTTCCACTAATATTCACATCTGCAGCTGTGATTTTTCTCCTTCCTAGTAGTTGGCGCAGCACGGTGTTTCAGCTTTAGTCTGAGAACAATGCTGATAACATACCAATGTTTTAGTTGTTGCTAAGTAGCGCTTACCCTGATCAAGGACTTTTCAATCTCCTGCTGTGCCAGTGAGAAGGGGCACAAGAAGCTGGGAGGAAGCAGAGACAGGACACCTGACCCAAACTAGCCAAAGGGGTATTCCACACCACAGTACATCACGCCCAGTGTATAAACTGGGGGGAGTCACCCAGAAGCAGCAGATCACTGCTTGGGTGAGGCTGGGTGTCAGTGGGTGGTAAGCAATTGTACTGTGCATCACTTCTGGTTATTGGTTAGGTTTTTTTTCCTTCCCTTTTTAGTTTTATATTCTCTCCCCTTGTTAATTTCCTTAACATCAGTAGTAGTTTTATATTATATTTTAATTATTGCACTGTTTTTAACCCATGGGATTTATAGTCTTTCGATTCTCCTCCCCATCGCAACCGGAGCAGCAGGGAAGAAGGGTGGAGAGTGACCGAGCAGCTGTGTGGTTCTGAGTTACCAGCTGGGCTTAAACCACGACAGCTCTCCATACGTGGCAGATATAAAAGAACCTGATCGGAGAGTACTAGGCTCCAGCAGCAAGCAGTCTGCAGACACCAGTCATTCAATATAGGAATAAATGCAGAAGAGAAGTTATATCATTCCATGCCAAAGAAAAGTTCTACTATCTCAGAGTCCTTATTAATCTAAAAACTACCTCTGTGTCATAGAACCACATCTAAATACCTACTGTGGTTCAATAAATAACAACATCACAGGAAGAGATTGCTATGTATCAACACGCACATTGCACAAGCTTCCTCAGTATCACAAAACAGGATGTTTTAATTCTGCATTACTTTCCCCTATTTCCCCTTCTACACAGTAACATTCTTCCCTATAACCAAGGTACAGTTTTGACATTTTACACTTAAATTTTAATACTGACTTTACCTGCAGCTTCAAGAAATTTCTCTCTACACCTCTTCAGCTCATTGAGGTTTTTTTGGTTTTTTGGGTTTTTTTTTTTTTTTGTTTGGTTTGGGTTTTGTTTGTTTATTTGTTTGTTCATTTGGGGTTTTAATTTTTCAAGATGATACATACTGTAATCTCTTAGAGGAAGGTTCTTCCTCCAGATTTTCTACAGAAGAAAAAATAAGACTTCCAAGCACTAAGAGTAATTCCAGATAGCTCAACCAAGACCATACCAGTGAGAACATAATGGTGTGAAAGCACCAGAAAGAACACAACAAGTGGTAGGAATGGCTACGTGTGTTGGTATCACTTACAAGAGCAGGCCAAAAAGATCACAGCAGACCTTTAAGCAGCTTCTCAGGACATCCTGCTCAGGAAAAGGATTAAAACAAAGGGCAGACTGAAAACAGTTGAAGCAGTAATGGGAAAATAGACCAGAAGCCTGGATCCCCAAGACTGACTCAGAAGAAAGCACAAAATTCAGCAGTGTTGCCTAATGACTCAAACATAAGACAAGATCACACTCACTGTCATCTGTACATACATACACAAAATAAGCATACTGTCTTCAAGCTATGAACAATACAAGAAACATGAAGAAGGCCTGAAGGACTGCATCACTTGACCTCTGAGTTACTACAAATAATTCTAGTGAGACTTGGACAGACGCACTCAGCTGCTTGAATGCTGGACAGGTTGCTGCCCAGTAAAAGGAAAATTTGTAGCCTCTTTTTCAATAAAGCCAGCAAGCCAGTGAAATAAAACTAGTGATATGCTTCACATCTTGACATTCACAGTGAGTCTCTTGATAGCAGCTTCGCTTAAAAGGGAATTAAGTTTACTTAACATAGCTCCTCAAGACTATTGAAGGAGAAGCTGGTGTTCCCCTTTTTTTCCCCCCTTTTTGTTTAACGTGGTCTATGCCTGAAGGCATTTAGTTTAAAAAAAAAAAAAAACAAAAAAAACAAAAATTAATGACAACTTCCCTTTATCCATAAAAGCAAAAATTTTAAATGGACATAAGTTTGAACGTCCCCAGCTGGGAACCATGCCCTTAACAAATACACGAGATACACATACATGGTTTCTTGGCTGTCTATATTCATATCCATCTGTTAAAATGGCACTGTGCCTACTCACAAGTTGGTCAAACTATCAGTAGGCCATAGGTGCCAAACACTGATCGCTTTCAATGGGCAGCAAGCACAATACTAAGCACTCACTCTCTTGCAAAAAAGCTGTCATCCATGGAAATATTTAAGCAATGGCTACACATGCTTTCACATTTATTCGGACAAATCTATTCAAGGTCCTTCTATTGACTGAAACCAAAACTACCTGAGACTGCAAAAATTCCTACGTGAGTATTCTAGCACTTGGGGGGAGGGGCGAAAGAAAAAAGAAAAAGACATTTTAGTGCAAATTCTATCATTCTATGTGCTTTTCAACTCACAATACAGCAAACATGCACG
Organism: Nestor notabilis; assembly: GCF_000696875.1. Lineage (NCBI taxonomy): Eukaryota > Metazoa > Chordata > Aves > Psittaciformes > Psittacidae > Nestor > Nestor notabilis. The sequence continues at coordinate 2,458 of NW_009942047.1, read as the reverse complement.
GTTTGCCAGGAAACTTAGGAACCAGCAAACATGATGTAGAGCTGCCTACTGTATATTGCACAACGGGAATAAAGCCACCTACTTCTCCCTAAAATCACCTTTAAAAATTCACGAAAACATACATACAAAAAAATAAATCACCTTTAACTTTTCTCAATTACCTCTCCCTATCAGCAAATGGAAATATTTTGTACCCACAGGTATTGTGAAGCTTAATTTATTAGTGCCTGCAAGCATGCTGAAGTCCTTGGAAACAGAGTGCCACAGACGTCAAGTACTGTAATATCACTCAAGTATCAAACAGACCTGACCCTACTTAGCTAAGGTATCCGACAAGAACAATTTTCAAGGTGCATGATTGTAAACAGCAGAATTTTATGTGGCTACAATATGCTCAAAACAAAGATTTTCCTACTAACACGTATGAATATCAGAAGTCTATTTGTCTAAACTCTCCAAAAGCCTCTTAGTACCACAAAGGCTATTTCTTCTGCTTCTCCCTAATAAAACATATTGGAAGAAGCTGAATACAGTGTACTTGAGATATGCAGACAATTCTGCATCAACAGTGCTATTAGTGGTGTTATCTTTACCAGTGCAATGGCTGTTACTCTAGAGATACTTGATCTCTTAGAATAAATATGAATAGCCACTTATCAATTTTTGTTGGCATCCATTCTCAATAAACTCTGAAATTAATATAAATCACATTTATTTTGAAGGAAGTATTTCTGCTGTGTGGCAAGTCAGACTGGTTTATTCCTTATCCTCCTGTTTTATTCTCTGGAAACTGTCATTTTTACAGTTGTTTATCTCAGCAGGACCTGTTTTCATGCTCAACCCAGAGAAGGCATGCTGGAGACCTCTGCTCCTCTACGCGAATAGGTAGTCTCAGCAAGACTTGAAATGTATGCGTCATTAATACTGTTCATCAGTCATAGCAAGACATCTAAGTCTGCCTGCAAAAAAATAAATAAAGACAAGCAGAAAACAAAAATCTGTGCTCAAGGAGTTGGAGGAAAATAACACAACTTGAAACTCCTAGATACTGTGGTCCCTCCTTTGAAACAGTTCTACCAAAACAAAGGAAAAAAAAAAAGTACCTGAAGTATCAGTTCTTACAATACCAAGTGAGGGAGCTTGAGGGAGGTTGTGAACAAAGACTTTTTTGCATAAATTGGATATTCTGTGATTCTATCTTTGTGTTACATTTTTGAGTACTGCTGTAGTATCACTTCCTGGTGATTAAGACATCTGACAAATAATGGTACTTATGGAAGAAGAGGCCCTAAGGTTCTTTCCCAAGAAATAAGAAAATACCTTTTTAGACAAAATGAATAAACGCACACTGATTGACCACAATTAATGAGAAGCATTTCATCATAATAGCGCCATACCGCACAAAGTGATACACTCAGACAACTTTTTAAAAATCCAGAATGCAGCTTGTTCAGAGATAGGGAACAGAGGAATTACGGTGTTACTAATTTTAAAATGCCTTCTCAAGAATACATTTTCTTCTTCTGAACAGTATTTCAGCTTCTCCTGAAAATCCTAAGCATCGCTCAGATAATTATGCGATAAAGAACACAGTAAGCTTCATAAAGGACTAAATAATCTGTCACTCCAAATCACCTCACCACCAAACCAACAGCAAGTACCTATGCATGTGAGTGACACATGTCTGCCTTTTTGATAATTTGGCACACTATAAAAATCAACACCTCTGAAATTCATTAGGAATCCTATTTCATTTGTGGATTATCCCCAAGAATTAAGTAGGTATCTTATTCTTACTGAGGAAGGCACAAGTCTTTTGACACAGTAATAGCCATAGGAAGCTTCAGAACAGCTTTTACATTTTTGTTAATGCCCACGGATTCCCTATGAATTAATAAAAGCCTTTAGCACAAATTGAAAACCAAAGAACACACCAGGACTCATCCTGCCTGCAACTGCTTAAGTCTTAAACAAGAAAGGCAAATGGAGAGAAACAGGAAGTGAAGAAAAACCACAGCCACTAAAAAAGCAATCATCAAAAGGGAGAAAAACAGGAAGAAAAAAAAACCCCCAGCCACTGACAGACAGAAACCAGCTCAGCCCACATCTTACACAACAGGCCTGTTTTGATCCTAAAATTGCAAGTTTTTATTTGCGATTTGTAGGGTTTTATTTAATAAATAAATAAATAAAAGAAAGAAAGAAAGAAAAAGAAAAAAGTTTTCTTTAAAGCAAAACTCAGGAATACCTCCCAACCTCTAAGTGGCATCGAGTTTAGCTTTTACTCCACCTTCTCCACCTCGTCACAGTGCTGAAAGAAAAAAAAAAAAAAAAAAAAAAAAAAAAAAAAAAAAAAAAAAAAAAAAAAAAAAAAAAAAAAAAAAAAAAAAAAAAAAAAAAAAAAAAAAAAAAAAAAAAAAAAAAAAAAAAAAAAAAAAAAAAAAAAAAAAAAAAAAAA
>NW_009942046.1:0-10993 GCF_000696875.1 Nestor notabilis | reverse complement strand
AAGAAGTCATTAAGAACCTCGGCCTTCTCCATTTCCATCTCCATCTCCACCTGAATTCTCCCATGTTTCTGCTCTTGGCGCGGCAGGCATTTGCATCACTTGGCAGGTACCTGCAGCCAAAAAGGCACATCAGATTCTTCCCTGGCTATTAATAGACATGCAACCATTTTCACAACAGTGAGGTTGACTAAACACCCACAGTAACTTTCGGTTTACATGTGATTTGACGACACTTTCAGGTGGTATTAAATACCTCATAGAATTGGGCCAATAGCCAGGGCACAGATCTGGCATGTGGAAATAATAAGTGGAATATCTCCTTGTTACCACAGCGACTTGAAAAACACAGTGAAAACAGTGCGTATCCCTGCAGGATTACTGAGGATGAACAGATATACGCTTTTGAAATATTGAAACAAATGTTATAATGATGCTCCTGAGTTGCAGAATAAATCCTACTTCATGCAGACGTGCAGATGTGTATGTCAGAAAGCCAGATGTTGTCTATTGATACTGAAACTTCCTATATCCTCTAAAATCTCTTGGACAACATACAGGGAACTGATTGTACCAAAGCTTAAAGAAATGAGAACAGCCCTGACAGTTACACAACTGAACATGGGGATATACTGATTGTACTTCATAACTTAATCAAGTTTTTGCACTCTTTTTAACAGGTACATTTATTTACTTTCATGGTAGAGATCTAATCCTACCATTTTAGCAGGCTTGATTCAAAGATTATTGAAGTTAAGAGAAGAACTTTTACTTTGGTGAGCTTTGGCTACAGGTTTTAGGCAAGATCATGGTTGAGCTAACGGAGTCAATGAATCCCTTCTAGCTGAAGTCAAAGGAGCACTGAAGACAATACTTCGATAACCTCTTTGACTGCACTCTTCACAATTCAGACTTAAGGGACATGACTTTTGGTAGAAGACCAGAGTCTTGCAGCCTCTGCATTCATATAAGATATTACACAAACTCACATAGGATCGAGTGAGTTTTCAGATGCTGATATCTATCTTCTCTTTTAGCGTAAGATATTCTAGAAGTAATTTGTTTATTTATGTTTTCCCAGAAATAAACATGCCTTTTATGCCTGTTGAAACTTTATGACAAAACAAACATTCCTGGCTAGTATTGTGGACTTCCCTCTGATACCTACCATGGCAAACCAAGGGTTTAGACTCTTAATTAAGAATGGTTTTTATTTTTCCATTTTGTCTTGCAGTACCAGCCCTAATCCGTGGAATTTAGCAAGAATCAGAAAAGGCTATTTAACAAGGATTCACATTCCTCAGTTTGAAAATAAAATAAGGATAATAGAGAAAGCCTCTCAAAACTATAGATGCTTTTTATTAATATTGATACAGCATAAGATTAAATTTTCCTGCATTACAGATGTGCAACAAGAAATTATCTGAAGACAGGCGACATTCATAGAGCTTCACGTTATTATATATGAAACAAAAAGCTCCTCATTTCTTGGTGCAAAGATGTTATCATCCACCCTCCAAACATTATCCCTCCTTATTCACATTACTAGAGTTTGCATCAAGATAGACATGGCTTTGTAATACCAAGAAAGAAAAGTAGCTGAGTATCTTGAGATAGAAGCTCTGATGCAGAAAACCCAAAATAAATATCCACTCCAGCAAGTTCATCACAATGACTGCAAAGCAGAAACTATAAACTAACTTTTAGAGATAAAATGTAATCATAGTGAAAAATACAGCAAGAACAAGAGTGCCTATGGTCAGAACCAAAGTGATGATGGATAGTGCAAGACCCTCTTGGGGAGTTACAGACTTCTCATGCTGTCTCCACCCAATGATGAGGCCAAGTTCTATTACTTTTTGGATCAATCAGTTACTACGGCAATACAGAATTTAGCCTACCAAAATTTTTCCACTAAGATTAACTTATTTTTATTGCACAGTCAAGGTGGGAGCACATTCAATTAGAAAGAGGATGGAGCTGAATTGTTATCCAAAACTTGAACTAAAGCTTTGGGAGTTCATGGACTGTTCATTAATATTTTCTTCCCCAATGGCTAAAATTGCTGTTTGCATTTCACTGACTTCAGGTATTGTTGCTATTAAAGGTAGATATTACTCAAAATACAGGATATGAATAATACTAAGCTGTGAAGAGGTTTGTACCAGTACAGATTTCTTAAACCTATGGCTATTCTCAGTGATTCAAAGGAGCCTCAAATAAGAATGAAAAACTAGTGATGGTAAATATCCTGTGATGGGTTAAGTTTGCAAGAAGAAAACCCAGTATTTCAAGGTTATTGATTTATGAAGTGTTTCATGGTAATGTCAAGAGAACCTGAGGGTACGGCATCATTGTGTTTATGATTATTTGTCCTGGTTTCACAGAATCCAAGATTAAACACAGGCCAGAAGGAATCCTAGGAGGTCAACCCCATCCAGACAAATACCTCCAGTATTTGCAGATCCCAGACCCTTCTCGGTTAATCCATACTTGGGCTTAGTTACCTTTCTGTAAGAAGTCTTTGCTGGGAATTGCAGTTAGACAGAAGACAACTATTTGCACATACTTGTTGCTGTTTCATACTGATGAATCTACTGAAGCCTCCCCAGATCCTTCCCAGAGTCTAACAAAAGAAGACAGAGATCCCTGCTCTATGAGAAGTGGACCACTGAGAGATCAAGTGAGATGCCCAAAAGCAAAATACACAATCTGCAGCAGAACCAGAAGAAGAGTCACTGAAACTAAGTATTCTCAGGTGTATACTGAAAAACTGCAGTTGTGTTTCAAGCTGGAGAGCTTCTGATCATAAACCAGTGATCTAAAAGTAACACAAATGCCACATGCTGTTAACAAGGTCTGTTCCAACCAGAAACATACATTTATCTAATCACCCTCACTCTCAGACCTGAATTTTTAAACTGTAAGTCACTAACATGTCACAACAATTACCTGAACTGAAGCCAAAGAAAGTGTTGCTTGTGGTTGCTTTGAATACTGCAAAGCTCTGCCTTGCTTTTTGTTTTTTCATTGTTTTAAAAATATACCTCACCTGGCAGCTTTTCCTTAGGCTTAGCAGTTCAGTAAGAAAATGCACTCAAAAGAGTTTCTTCTAAGATATAAAATGAAAGTCCTTCTTAATTTAAATATACTGATTCTTCAAGAAAAATAGCTGAAAAAATAATCTTTCATTTGGTTTGGGGTTTTTTTGTTTGGTTGGGGTTTTTTTGGTTTTTTGGTTGGGGTTTTTTTTTGTTGGTTTTTTTTTTTTTTTTGTGATACCTAAAACTGTGCTGACAGTTACACACCTCAGGGGAGTTCCTCTGAGACAGGTCTTGTTTTCTGCAGAAACGCCTGTGCTGGCAATGGGGAGTGCCTGGTACACAACACCCTTTTTCTGCTTCCGTGTGAAGAAAGCCAGGATGGGGTTTTACTCAGAACTTCCAACAAGACTCCACTTCTTCCCACTGGTGTTCAAGAAAGTTCTGGGCCTCCAAGACACTGACCCTGCTGCATCCGAGGATCTCAGGGGCACAGTGCCACCCCCACCTCAGATCAGCAGAGCTTCCTCACCAGCAAGGATCTGCCAGTAAAGCTTACTGTCATGAGTTAACTTCAGAGCGTAAAGCATGGGAAATGCTTGACCCATCAGTCTTTCTTACAGCAAAAGAAAATAAAGCAGATAGAGAACAAGGAGGGATTACTGTGGTCAGCAGAAAGAGTTCAAAGTTGGCACAACAGGTACAAGAAGCAGCTTCATGCAATGGAAAATAATGGAGTTTTTCCCAAACCAGTGGTACATGAGCAGTCCCTGGAGCCAGACCTAGGCAAGCTGCAGTCTCAAAGTGAAGTCCCTGAATGTCTGGCTTAGAAAGGGGACATTAACTTGGGGCTGCACAGGGATAAGACCAGGTAACTGGTCATGGACCAGCTCAAGCCAGCACTATCCCCAGCTACTGAGCTCCACCATAGACAGCAGAAACCCGTAAACTGAGGAAAGGGACTCAGTGAAGACAGTAAAGGGAATCAGAGCCACGAGCTGAATCCCATAGAGCTCTAGACAAATAAATTCTGAGGAAGTTGTACAGCACTTTACACCCATGGATCTCGTGACATTTTGCAAACATTCATTAGCCCTCCATGCTGCTGGGCTACGCTTGCAGGTACTCCTTTCCTTTGAAATTCAGGGATAAGGAGCCTGCTGGCAGAAGGAATCACTGGCAGAGGCCAGGAGACAAACTGCAGTTCAGCTCTGTGCTGACCCGATACCTTCCATCATAATATCATGAGGTAGAATGCAGCTTACTGCCAGCCTGGAAAAGAAGCAAGAAAGGTTTCCAGTGCCTCTATTTCTAGAGCAAATGCAAAGGGCTGGCAGATGCATCAGGCAGTGGGCAAGTGTAATTAACAGCAAAAAACATCCCTCCATATGGAGATGGGCCTGAGTGTGTGCCTTCCTGACAAAAGGCCAAGAACTGCCTTCAAACATTTCAGGGACAGTTAACAGAGTTTCTTCTTCCATCTGCAAATTTTTCATTTTTTTTTCTGGCTTATCTTCTTTTAGACTGTAAACTTGTGAAGCAAGAACCAAATTAAGTCTAACTGTGGAATTCGATTTATCAGCAGGAGAAAAAAAACAATGATCAAGATACTCCCAAACAGCAAATCATTATATTCTGGACAAAATAATACTATGAACTCAGCAATGACTACACAGTAACTTAGAATAAAATACCCCGTAGACATGGTAATAGTCACCTAACCTGTTGCTAAAACAACAGAAGGAGTGCTATAGTGATTCAACTGAAAAAAAAACTCTCCAAATGTGTGGAAAGCTGAAAATGTGTGGGTTAGGAGAAAATGCCCCCAGACATACCATGTTAGATTAAATGGCAAAAGAATTGTCATTTTTCCTTTTACTGATGCTGTCATTAAAAAGGCCTGTGGACCAAAGGGGAACTGACTAGTCACATTTTGGAAACAAAATTGAATTGAGGCAAATAGACCACAAAGATGGCAAAGTCCCAGTGCAGCTTAAAGAAAAAAAGCAGAAGGGGTTCATTTTAGTCGTATAAGTTAGGAATGTTAATGTAGATGTATATCTCCAAACTAATACATATAATGATTTTTCTCATTGAGAGCCTCTGTTTAAAGGTGACTTTATGTCTGTTAGCCAAAGGTTTGGAGAAGTGTTATTTGGCCCTGTAAGTCACTATTATGGAAACAAACCACATTCTTTTTGGTTATTTGGTGCACATGACAGTACAGATGAGATTTTTGCAAGGCTGGCTCTATCTTTCTAATTAACTCTACTATCTCCAGGGTAAAGTTGACATCTGCTAGTGCCAGTCCTCCTTCACACTCGTCAAATCCCTCCCAGAACCAATGTTGACAAGCAGCAAATTCTCATACTGCTGTTCCATTCTTAAATCATTTCTTTCCTCTGTCTTTCATGTGTGAGAAAAGGGGGAAACCTAAACCTTCCAGCTTCCTTGATCTTACTGATCTGGTGAAGTGCTCCACCACCCCCAAGCACCAGCAGACCTAATAAACAAAGCAACGCCAACCCTCTGGCATGATAGTAACCCTTTCCATATAGACATTTTCCAAGACTGATTTTTCCATTAGGTTCTTGATCCCTTTAGCATTAATTGTTCTGACTTATGAAATCTGAAGCACACTGTGTCTTAAGGAAAAGATTTTGCACACAAAGCTAAGTATTGTTGCAAAGCGGGGGTGTCTGTACATGTAAGTATCTGCATCCACGTGCACCATTTCCCTCTGCCAGATGGTATCAGGGGCATCCAGCAAGGAGCAACAAAGAGAAATATCCAAGCTATCTACACACTTTCTGCAACTGAACCATCTCTATTTTACTCTTGCTAGCCCATTGAAGTTTTAGGTGTAATATCTGCATGCAAAGATGTGCAGAAGCAAAGGTACCTTCTGGAGGCAGAGTGGCAGCTTTGGGAGGAAGATGACAAAGGTCTGTCCCAGCTTTCTGCAAGGTGGTGATCTGGGAACTCCAAAGTGCATTCCTGGATATGGTGGGAAAGGAGTTGCAACCAGAGCCAAGAACACAAGCGCAAATAATCACTTTGTGTTGGCATCTTCTGGTAAGGAAAGCAGGAATTGCCAGACTTGACCATTTCAAGGGCTAATTTCAACCATAACTAGTAGGCTGGGTCAGGGGCCTCTGTTGTGGACAGTGAATCACTAACCAGACCAGAGATATTTCCTTCCATTAGTCAGAGGAAAGCCTGAAGAATAAGACTTTATTTGACTTCTGTTTTTCATTTTCACTTTGTGGTTAGCCTTGAAACACTAATAAACATTTAGCGTGTCTACCCCATAATTCTATATTTGCCTGCATGTGTAGTAGCCGTAGGTGAATGTAGAACACAGTCATTCACCGCAACAGACCTTAAATCAACAGATAGTCCTTTGCTTGCACTACAGAAATAATTTCTTTTTCCTTCTGTGACAGTTTTAAATCCCTAATAAATTAGAAATCAATCATATAAACCTGAAACCAGAACAGAAACATGTTTGCTAAAATATATGTGCATTCTTGTATATGCAGATTCAATAAAGAGAGGAAACCTGCCCACAGTTCATTCATTCTAGATGTATTCCAGTTTTTAAGAATGTCCCACATCTTCTCCTCCTGCAGCGAGTCCAGCCACACAGCAGAATTACTCTTGGAATTACACCAGCCTATTTCTGGTCACTTCACATGTATTGATACTAATACTCTCTTAAATTATAAGTTGCTGTTATTTTCAAGTAGCCTATAGGTTTAAGACCAGCCTGACAGCCGGCCATTCGAGCGATCTATACTAAAGCCCATTACTGGCCAAAAGCCCAAGACATGGTTTCCCTTCACTCAATACCCCTTTCTCATTTCCAGAACTTCTCTTCTTCCATCACTCATGAGCCTAAGTAATACACGGCAGTTCACATTAAGCTGCCTTTGTGTGACAGTCCTGAGACAATTCATCACAAAGCTGCAACTCCCTTTGTGCAGCAGGTTCTTAATGAGCTTTAGGAAGGGCTTTATAACCTCTCAGAATGAATCTGAGCCTTTATAAACATTCCTCAGTGACCTGCTTTTCAAATAAATGCTTTTGCTTTTTTGGCTAGGAAGATACAGGGCTGTGTCAGTTCTCCAAGCAGTTGCTGCAGACAGAGAGGAACGCATGTAAACACTGCCCCAGCCTCAGCCAACAGCTGTTCTTCCCGAAAGGAGCACCAGGCAAACCAGGCTGATACAGAGGGCTTTGTGGGATAAAGGACCTGAACAAGGATGAGCACATGAAGGAACATCACTCAACAGAGACGGTGGTGTTATCTCCGTTTTCTAATGAAGACGTGCTGTGTTTGCACATTGAGGAATATCCCAAGATTCTGCCACATGCTGTGCGGGGAGAGGGGCTGGCACAGGCGATGAGTAATGGGATACAGAACAGTTTGTTCTAGAGTCCTGGTTTGTGTCCATCACATCTTATTAGGGGCCTTGGGTGAAATTACTGCTTTGCTGATGTCAATGGCAAAATTCCCACTATTGTTAGCCTGGGCAGGATTCTCCCTGACAAGCGTTTCTGGCACATGGGAAGAACTTAATAACCACACAGGTGGGCCTCTGCAGACAGTTCATTGTCATACCCAGCGTGACGTAACCCTTTGGTAACTGCTGTATGTGTGAGAGTTTAAGGTGTAGAGCTAAATTGCACTATGGTGCATCAGAGGGGACAGACCCTGGTAAAGTGCATACACACAACAAAATTGCAGTTGCTGATATTGTGGGGAGGGCATTTTCTAGAGCTGGTTAGGGCAGAAATATGAACAAAGCCCAATGCCAGCTGAATGAAAATTCCACCAATGGAGCTTGGTTGAATAAACATTGTGTTTTATGCACTCGGAAGAACTAGCATTCAAAGGCTTCCCCAGTAAATGAGCTGATCCCTCCCTGTGTTTTGGGCAATGCTAGCCCTCTAAAGCACCTAAGCACATATGTGCCTTCATCTGATTTTTGGCCTTCCTGCAAACATCAAGAACACAGGTGCCGACAAATGAACCTGCATGGTCATAAGCTGTGCAGTGCAACATTACTGTTCTTCCTTGCTCTTGCAGAAGGGAGATGTGCCCGGTGGAAAACTGGCTGATTCCTGGCCGGATAGAAAGTACTGAACCTAAATATCCATGCTTTAGTATCATAGGTCTTGGCTTAAAGGTCACTACCAGAAAAAAAAACCACGATTAGATCAAGTTCTTCTTCTTTCTGTAGTGAGCTGCATACGGGTGCTGCAAGGAAATGGTCATGGAACTTTTCCAATAGCACTTTTCAAAGTGAGACTAACAAACCAAGGCCACTAGAGCAATTTTGAGAACAAACCTGTTGTGCCTCAGTTTCCCTCACTGTTACATTAACAGTGTTTGTCTGCTACTGTGTGTTTCAAAATCTAAGGTATCAATCAAAAAAGCAACATGAACATTAACACCAATTTGCAATACTTGACCAGGTTTATAGTAAGTCACTTTAACAACCTGAATATAATTAAAGCAATAGAAAACAACATAATTGCAAATAATGTTGCACATTCACCAATTAAACATGCAATAAAGTATCTGCACCCAGTCCCGATGCTCCTATCTCACCATTCACTGGAGCTGGATGCAGGCAGTCTTGATTACTGTGTTGGATTAGACAGTCTGCAGGTGCCTAACTTGCCAATAACATGCATTATGCTCTGTGTTATTGAAAGTGACACAAGTGATGCACATTACAATAGACTATTGCCACCCAGAGAAAGGCCAAGTTACCTGCAGCTGTAAAGACTATTCCATTTTGGAGTAGGCTGTCTAGCAAGGCAGCAGGAAAATAGGTTGCAGATTCAACCAGTCCCCAGTTGGGTGTATATACATGATAAAATCTCCAAGATGTTGCTTGCAGTGTCAAAGCCACTGTGTCCTTCCCACGACTCTGATGCTGACTGTTGCTCTGCCTTAAAACACAACGGATGCATGCCCTGGCTCAGTCTTCCTCATGTGAGACAGCTAGTAATAATGAAGCTTCTTACAGACAAAGTAACAATGCATGTATTCAATTATTGCCCGATTTTTGTGTAGGATTTAACACTGACTATGAATAAAGGCTGCATCTGAAATCAGTTTCCAAAATAAACCTGTGTGTTTATGCTGCATGAGATTCCTCACTGCCTGGAATTTAGCAGTTATATGTATGCAGAAGGAGGACAAGTCAAGCACATAGGTTGAAGGGTTGCCAAACTAACTTAAATGTAAAGCAAAATGATCCCTGCAGTATGTTTTTTCTACAGAAGGTAGTTAAAAAAACAATGACTCAGGTTTGAGTACCAGTAACATCTTACACAATTTAAACCTGTAGGCAGCTCTCAGGCCCATAGGATTCTCTCTCCACCCATTTCATGCACGCATACTCTTTACTATGGAACTGCACAATAAATTTCAGCCCCTGGATTTCCAATTTCAGACTTATTATCTGAGATCACTTTCAAAAAATATACAGAGGAATTAAACTCTAGACTTGGTGGGCTGCTCCAGGAGTATTTCTTTCCTGACAGCTTCCCGTGAAGTAATTGAAAACCCAGGATAACTGCGCCTTGTGTTGTCACACTCTCATGTGGCGGATTTAACTGTTACTGCAGTTGGTCCCATTGGATGGGGGATGGTAAATCCTGGGGGTCTCAGTTTGGATTCTGATGGGCAAGTGCACCTGAACTAGCAGCAAAGTTTCTACAACCGCTCTGGGATTACATGGCTCCTGCACTTCTGATTCCCAAATGACATCAGTTGGAAACACATGGACCTTTGTATTCTGCTGCCAGTGAAGAATAAGCATCAGAAGAAACATGGCAAGGGCAATCGGCAGGGGCTGGGCAGAGCAAGGTGGTCTTCCCCCTTCCGTCAGACAGTTCTCACATACATAGATATCTTATTCCACTGCAGCTCTGCCACTCTCAGAGAGCTCTGGTGATGTGTTCAAAAGTAGTCAAAAGTAATATAAAAACCCAGCAGAAATTAATGCAATAAGCATGCTTCATAGCTAGTACACTGTGTCGGGAGTAGCAGGAAACAGAACCTACATTGATTAGACTTCCAGCTTCCAAATACATTTATTCTGTCCCACTAGATTAAACAATTACATTTCATAGCACTCCAGCAAGAAGGCTTCAGTGTTCCATAGCTGCTACAGTGTCCACTAACACTCACATGTGGTATTTCAGTCATACCTGTTGATACTTAATGATCCAGCATTGCCCAGACTGCTTCCAGAAAACATGTGTTTCTGCCTGTCTCACTGCCTACAAATTAAAACGGGGTCCCATAACAAAAGAAATCTGATCTCTGAGGACGTTCAGATTCAAATCTGGATTTAGGTCCAGGCTTCACAGCTGTTAGGAAGAAAAAAAAAAAAACAACCAAACCCAAACAAAAAACAACAACAACAACAACAAAAAAAAAAAAACAAAAAACAAAAAAACACAACCCTACAAACCAAAACCAACCAAATCCAAAACCCCACAAACCAAAACAAACAAAAAACCCCAACAACAACAAAACACGAAAAACAGACACACAGAAAAAAAACCCACCAAAAAACGCAAAACCGAAAAACCACCCAACCAAAACAAACACACCAAAAAGCTCCCCCCCAAACTAAATAAAATAATCATGCACACATTACACACGAAGATCTCTGTGCTCCCCTAGGGTTCCACACCAGTGGCTAGAATTTATTTTACCTTCACCTCATGGTTGTCTTGTACAATGCATTTTCTATTAATTTCTTTACTCACAATGTTTTCAAAGAGAACTGGATGTGTGTTACTTGGGGAAGCAGGAAAAAGCCATGGGAGAGCTCATACGCTACAGCAAGGACTTCCCCCCGCTCCATGTGCTGCTGCCGGGGTCCGAGGCGCGATCGTTGCTCCCCGGGCCCGAAGCGCTCTCCCCG